>NW_008621194.1:0-49482 GCF_000691845.1 Merops nubicus | reverse complement strand
GCGGAAAGGACGCGGGGCAGCACCGCGCCCCCGCATTCCGGAACGCTGGGCACAGGGCTGAGCGAGGTGGAACACCCAAAACAGTACCCAGGGGCCTTTGGGGAGTTTTTCAAGCTCACCGCAGTCCTCACTGGTTCCTAGCACTGTCTTGCTTCCCAGACCCCGTAAGTTACTTCATCTCCCCAGGAGATGAAGCTCTCGCTTCACCCTTTACATGTCTGGCATTTTTTAACAAAATATCTGTGTGGCTACAAAGCTGCCACGCTTCTCCAACAACAAAACAGGGTTCTCCCCCACCAGACTTCAAGATATTTGTACCTAAAATGTGCTTTTTTTCTGAGCTTCCTTCACAACTTGAGGACCTGGTAGCCCAAAAGTAAACATCTCCACATAACTCCTCAGATTTTATTTATAAAGTCTTAAAAAAAAAAAAAGTAACTGAATTATTGTAGACTGACGACTAATGCAAAAAGCTGAAGACACCACGAGCAGAGAAGGTAGCCTGCCCACTTACAAGTCAAAAATGGAAAAAAAAAAAAGAGAGAGATTGCTAAATTCTGGGGATACTTAAATCCTCAGTTCTAGGACCCCAAGAATAAAGCAGCAGGTCCCATTCAGAGAGCTCAGTATTAAGGTGGGGAACCCTGTACTCACTGCATTTGCAGACCTGTATTATGAAGAACTTCTAAAATAGGACTGGGGAGTAGGGGGGTGCTACAAGCTGGCCCCAACCTGCTCTACCAGAGTTTGCTCAAACTAACTACTAAGTCCCACAAGCTCCATGTTTTGGGAAGTGACTCCCATTTTTCCCTCAGCTCTGGCATCCTCCCAGGGCAGATCTTACAGACCAGTCCCCTGCCACTCCAAAGCAGATCACAATCCACCTGGGACTGGCTTTTAGAAGAGCTTTTTTTCCCTCTGATGAAATACAGGAGCTCTGATTTCAGGGTCAAACTGAACTGGTAGCAAAAGGAATTTCTCATCTACAATCATCTTTGCTCTATGTAAAGCAAAAAATCTTACCAAAGGAAACACTGGGGCTCAGTTTCCCACAGTGTGACCTTAGAATTATACATCCTAACTCTGGTCCAAGTTTTTATGCAAACCAGCTCTTCCTGCTCATTGGATCTGGTCTTTAACAGGTGGTGAGAGACTCTGCTGCTTCCTCACTTCTAAGGGGAAACTTTTTTTTTAAACCAGTGTTCCTTGCCTTTCTCACTTAGCTTCAACTGGAAAATGTCACTGGCATCAGCTGCCGTGTCTCCCTCTCCCACACACCATCAGCACCCATCTAGAGCATTCGTTTTGTAACATGAATGGATTCTCCAACAGAAAAGTTGTTTTCCATTCAGTGTAGAGCCATTTGGTGCTAATGATCCAAGACAATTCTTACACAAGAAACTCAGATATATTTATTGAACAAACCAGCAGTACTACAAGGCATATAATTTTAAATCATAATTCAAAATGGAAGTAGGACTATGATACGATAATTGCTTTCTGAATATCTGAAACACAGAACAGGTGCCCCAAAGCACTGCAAAAATAATCTCAAAGCCACCTTTCCAAAGCCACAAAACTCTATGTATTTTTGGAAAATCTATTAATAAAAGTATTTCTTAACTACGTAACTATTGCTTTATATCAATTCACTGCAGATACTGTATCACTTGTATTTGCTAATCACCTCAAAGAGGTGACAAAAGGTGCATGATACTTGCTCACTGATCTAGGAGGAAAAGTACTATAAAGATCTAGAGGATTACAATCTATTAAAGCTCCTAGATTATATGTACTGCACAAAATGTGCATCAATTTACTCAAGACAGTTCCCAAGGATGATAGTAAAATGAATCTATAATGTATGTTCATAAATTATGCTTAATAAAATGACCCCTGTGCAAATTGAATTTAAATACTGTATCATATATTTGAATTACAGACTCGTAGTCAATTATTGCCTTTACGGTGTCAAGCCAGCTCAGTTCTGTGAGTGCAGAGAAACCTTTCCCTCACGCTACGATCTGTTCTCGCAGAGCCTTAACTGTCCACTGTCCCCCTGCACACTCCTAGTTCTGACAACATCCCCTTCTGCACTAAATTCACCTCGCAACGTTGCTGCTCATCTCACTGTTCACCTCCAGCGGTATCAGACGAGTGCTGACTTCTTCATTTGTAAGTGGTTAGGAGATCCAGCTGGGCTCTACAGTGTATAGAGTGTGAGTACAGGAAAACTGGGGGAAGGTGGAAGAGGATGAAAGAGTTTAGACCAGTTCAAGGTAGACTGGGGATGTCAAATTTGTTCTGTGGAAGAATTAAGAAGACAAATGAGTAGCACTGCTCTATCCACCACCAGGAAACATATCCATGTAGAGGATCTGCAGGACAGCTGCACTGCTATTTCAGCCTTGGCTGAAGTCCTCAATCCACCAGGAAGTTCCACCTTTCGATGGGTCTATCAACACCTTTCACAAGTGACAGAATTTCTGTCATAAATAAAATGATCCCTCCAAGCTTCACTAAGCATTAAAAAAAAATGATCAGCATAAAATTTTAGTATTTATGTCATCCTGAAGGTTAAGTACTTTTGATTTCACAATTACTCAAAAATTTGTTATTTGAACTTCAAGCCCTTGAAAACAGAAAAAAATCCCGTTATGACGATAACCATATCAGAGATTCAAATGAATCAGTTTGTATAATATGTAAGATAAGCCTAAAAAATTGAAGCTTGTGTTTGTATTTACAAAGCATGGCTGACATCCTGTGTTGCAACATATAGTTTGACCATTCTCTCTTCAAACAAGATATGAAGAGTTGCTATTCTTGGCCATGATCCTTTCACAGCCTTTCCTAGACTGAAGGCACCAGGCAATGCCATCAAGTGCCAGCCATTTCTGGTCGCTTTGGCTGCCAACGATCAAGAGCTTCTCCCAAGCTGCTGTCCTTCAACACTGTAGATGCAGCTCTCTGTACCTTTTCTTGTCTGGATGCCTCCATGTGCCCCTCGGAGCTTAGTAAGACACTAATCACAGATTCTTCTTGTCACAGCAGTGCCTTTTAAAGAGAGATTCAGAAGAAGATGAAGGACTTTGACAGTGTTGGGTGTTAATACAAGAGCCAGTGGCGTTCTGGGGACAAATTGATGCTGAATGGCTATCCAAGTACTCAGGGAAAAAGTGCTTTTGAAATCCTTGAAGGGCAGACAGAGGGCACCAGAGGTGCTGTAGAAATTCTGAATTGCTAATGAACTGGAGAGAATAGGGGACTATGAAACAGAAGTAGAAAGCTAATTAGAAGTTAAAATGACAAAATGAGTTTTGTATGTGGCAGGCACACTCTGCAAGTATTTTATTATAGCTACATTGAAGTTTTATTACAATTCTTACCCACCTACAGAATTTCCTGACTGATGTTATTTTTTCTTGGCCACAATATTCTCCATTGCATCTTAGCTGCTATAGCACAGTCCCTGCAACAGGCCATTTACCAAATGCCATTTGAAACAACATAGCGGGAGAAATATGGCAGGGAAAAACCATTTATTTACTATTTTTTATACCAAAGTATATTTTTGTGCAGCATTGAGGTAATACTGAGATAGAGGCAGCTAAGTTGTTCAGAGGCAGGTAAGGCATGTGCTGGGATCTTCCAGATTCTAGCAGTACATGGAACATGCCGGGAGCACAGTAATGAGAAAGTTAATTGGACCGAGTCAGCTTGATCTATTGGACATTACTAGGTCTAGACTGCCACTGATGGTGTCCTACCTGACAATTCTGCAGCTGCCAGGGGCCTACGTGTTGCACCCAAGTGCTCTTGGGTCCAGAAACAGGAGGCAAGACAAAAAGTGACTTGTCTGAGGCTGCAGCCACACCCACGAGTCTCCTGCTCTTACACCTCAACTGAGCCTGGAAACAGGATGGCTGTGTTTACAAGGCACCACCACTGAGATGGCAACTCAAAACTGGCGTTTGGGAGCCTCCCAACAGACAGCGGAATTAATTTACAACCTGTGTTACCCATCCAGAGATAAAAGAGAATATTATGATACAAACAAAAGCACCCAGCAATGAAAAAACTGTGCTTGAATCTTGGATCTGTGGTTTTATTTCTTTGAGATACAAGATGAGGAACATGAAGTGAATGGAATACAAGGTGTTAAAAGTAAAAACTCACATCCCTTTTACATGGGCATTCTTCAATACACATTTTTCTTTTTCCCAGGGGGTGGAGGAGACAAACCTTCATATAAAAATAAGTCATAATATAGGCAAAACTCATTCAGTATCATATACCTAAGGCTGAAGCCTTTACTATTGAGCCTTCCATATTCAGACTGCTAGCTCCATGAGGATGAAACATTGTCTGATCAATAGATGACAAGGTGAATTAGCTGTCCTTCTACAGTTTCCACTCACCCAGACTTCACAAAATCTTTCATAACTGATATCCTCAAGAAAGGCTGAGAATTAAGTAAGTAGAGAGTTTGAAAAATCTTTAAGCCTTGCAAAGTACTCTTCTTCAGCACAAGTGGCAGGGGAAGCGTTAGACGTGATTGCTGATCATGGTCTACTTGTTTTTAAGACAAACAAGAGACTTCTGGCTTGGAACTGGGAAACTTAAGCTCTATACGCTACAGTCAATAAAACAGATACTAACACATTCTTTTAATATTCTAGAAACTGGATATTTAAGGCCACATCATGTTAAATAACACTGAAAGTCAAAGCACAGAAATGAATTTCTGTGGGCAAAAAGGGTCTTTCATTGTCCATGAAGTGGCTTGAACAATGCACTCTCAGTCCCTAGTGTAATTAAAGACTCAGTTCAGTATGATATTGCAAACAAATGCAGCAGGATTCTAAACTATTTCCTTTATTGATTTTTTTTTTTTAAAAAAAAAGCTCTCAGAATATGATAGTGACATTTTCCAGCCTTTTCCCCCCAATTGAAACAAGATACTCCAGCAGTATTTCCATAACATTTAAAATTGAGATCCAGAGGTTTTAAACTAGGTAGTGTGAAGTGTGAGTTTTATGAAATATAAGACTGTCTTGTTTAATCTCCTTACAGAAATACTAACATTAACTTAATGACTTTTCATGAAGACCTAATAGAGATAAATATTTTATTTCACATGTTTCAAAATCACACATGGTCTAAATTGAAACACACATCTGAGGTTCCACAGTAACTCAAGTCCCACATCACACAAAAGTCTTGAAAACGTATTAAGTTTAAAAAAATTCCCACAGTGGAAACAATTTGTATTGCTAAAATAAAAAACAAAGTTCTGTATTGATCATGAAAACCAGAAAAAAAAATCAGATTTAATACTCTGGAAAAATGCTTTAATATAGAAAATTGGTAGGAGCTTCATTAGCATCTGAAATATTTTTCAGATACTAATATGAAAACTTGTTAAAAGTACAAATAAACCCAGAAGCAAACTTGAAAGTCTATACTTTTGATTTATCTACGATCTAGCTCACAGTGTTTTGAAGGAATTTTTAATAGCTTGTCTTCAGTTGTAACAGTTTTATTCTCCAAACAGAGTGTTCCAATAAGTTACATTAAAATGCAGCTGCATAAACATGTTGACACACAGTTACATTTTCTCATTCACATTCCTTTCTCACAGGTGTACCTTTTCCACTATGAACTAACTACGCTTGAGTGTATCTTATGTAAGTGCACACATGTATAATGTCACTTGTAAAATAGTCCAGACTGACCAGAGGGGAAAAACTAACAGAATGCTTTATCTGAATGTAAAATAAACAAGTGACATAAAAAGCAGTAACTCCAGCACTTGCAGAAGACCAGTATTTAAGTTACAGCCACCACAGTGATGTTATAGTGAAAGTGACTATTGCAGTATAATTTTTTTTCCAAATGCCAGAAGAAAAGCACTTTACCAAGAGTTACAGTAACTACCATATTAAGAGCAACTTGTCTATAAATCAAAGAAATAAAGAACAGTATTTCTCCTATCGTTTGGAGGAATCCTTGTAACAACAGTCTAGCAAACACAATTACCACTATTTCTATTTCATCTACAGAAGAAAAGGAAGTTTTTCCCCTGACTGAGAATATGAATCTGAAGCAACAAACTCTTGAAGTGTAAGGGAACACTTACTTTTAAGATAGGGACCGTTGTGTTTTGCACTTAATTTCAGGGAAACTAAAAATGTACCATCAATATTTATTGCAATGGCATAAATTTTGCCATTTTGCCACATCATATGTATTCAAAATTGTTACCTGCAAAATAAATGTTTATGTTGCAGGTAACAGAAAACTATTCATTTTGTTTATTTCATTCACTTGCACAGCTAAAAAAGAAGGTTCTTACTATTCATTTAAGAACAAATTAAGTAGCAAGTGTAGTTCTTCTACCCATTACAAGTTCAACCTTCAACTTAGTGTGCTGTTCTCTTGGCTTAACAAAAAGTAACAGGAGAGAAAACACCTACCAGCTTCTCAATTATTCATTTTTCTAAAGGATTTTCAAAATTAACTGCCTAAACCTTCAAATAATGCATGAAAGAGCTCCCGCCCTTTTGTGTACAACCCACATCACACCTTCACCTTTCCTCATTAGGAAAGTGAAATAAGCACCAAAGCTAATCTTTTTTTTCTTCAGAAAAAAAAAAAAAAACAACAAAGATCTAAGTGTTTGGAGCAAACAAGCATTGCTAGAGCCCACAGAGGAGCTTTTATTTGATGTGAGCATTACTGACACACTAATGAAGGCCTGACAGAGCAGGCAAGAGAAAATGCTATTTGAGCACAAACTCAGTGTTTGCTCACTAGGCTGCTTGCCTGCCAGAGGGTTACCCAAACACAGCCCTTGCAATGGGAAGTCAATCTTTGCTAGCTGTCTCTTAGCAAACAGATGCAAGCCTGGGAATTTCTCATACATTCAGATAAACCAAGAACCAGACCTTTCAAGAGCACCAACCTCCATGGCTTTAGGAGGAGATGTCAGATTTCTCTGGGATCCCCTATCTTACACTGTTTAGAGTAAACTACAATTACTCCTTATCTTATACGAGTCACAATTTCTAAAGCTGTTGACTAAAGTTAGATATGTGTTTGTTTTACCAGCTACTCTAAGTCAAGAGCCTTGAGATGAGTCTAAAGTATGAAACATCTATGTAACATAATCCTAGAAGGTTGGTTTTTTTTAAAAAACAAATACTATCTCTATTTCTTTTATATTATGCCTAGGGATACTGAGGTATATATTCTCAAAAACATGATCTGTTTTTCTGCAGTGCACAGGTTCCCTGGAGCCACAAAGTTCTGAGCTATATTCTTGTCACCAGAAAGCTACAGCTGTATAACCGTTCCTGATCAATTCAAAAATCCTTTGGAAAAGCACAGGGTGTATGGAAATTGCGCTTCAGTTGTATTACAAACACAGATATATTATTTCTTTTCACGAGGTTCATTTAACAAACCAAATTTTTATATTGAAGATGTCCAATATTGACATCTAATATGAGGTACTCGAACACTCTTCAAAACTGATGGTACCCCTTGAGATTTACATTAAGTACAGTTGGATAACTATTTAAAGAGCAAATTCAAGGTCAGACTTCAGTTAGATTACTTCTGCCACAGTCTTCATGATGTATGGCCAATTCAGTTCAACAATATTGTTTTTTTCCAGTTACTACAGGCTACCCATTTTATATGATCTCTCCCTGCTTTAGTTTTAGAAGATTAATCAGAGTATGATTTGGTTCTCTACTAGTTACATGAATTATGTGAAAAGAGACCTGATACTACAAGAATTAAGGAATCTAAAGAGGATCAGGTGCTGAAATGTACTTAGGAGTACAATTTTTTTCTGTATCCAGGAACTAAGGATCACAAAGTACTCCAGGACTCTGAAGCAGCAGAACTGATACCAGTCTCCTGCGCAGGAAACCAATATCTGGGAACTGAGAGAACACTAGTCATTATTGGCCATTACAGCGTACAGCGGCATTTCGGTTTACACCCTGGCACAGAAGAGTGGCTGCGAGTATGCCAGCAGCACCACAGCTGTGCAAAGCGAGCGCCAGGAAAGCACCTCCGTGTCGGACACGGAGCGAGGTGCAGGGCGGCTGCCGATCCTCTGGCAGCAGCAGCGGCTGCACCGCCGCTGCCTGGCGGGGAGCAAAGCTGGGTCCCTCTGCAGCCCCCTCCAGCGGGCTGTGTACCTGTTCCAGGGCACGGGCACTGCCCATTTTAATAAAGCGAAGCAAACGGTTTACTAGCAAGCCATTGAACCTTTGTAGAAGTGTTCAGATATTAAAAGTTGAATGTTTTTGTTACAATTTTCAATCTTAACAGAACAGGCTTGTTTAGTCTACAGCATTTAACAGTCATCAGCCAGACAGTATTTTAATGAGCAATGCATGCATAAGATACTGACCTTCCCAGCAAGAACTCACAGCCCAATCAGCTCCTGAACGCTAAAGATTGCTCCATTTCTCGGAAGATATCACCTTTGCATAGATCCTTTCCAAAACAAGTTTATATCTTCCTGGTAGATTTATACATAACTGAAAAAAGGCATCTCTCCCAAAGAGTTTGCTTTAGAGAAAAAAATAAGAAATAAAAAATCTAACGTTGAAGAAAGCATCCCAATCACTTTTGGATGACTTGTTCTTCATGCTTGAACGACATATCCACTACATGTTTTCTTCCTTACAGTGAACAAAAAGGTATATGGATCTGGTCATATGACTCAAAGCCAAATGCACACAAAGTTATCACTAGGCATTAGAAAAGACTGTAATATCCACCAGTGGTCTTCACAGTACAACTGAGTGTGAGATGTTGGGCAGGACCAGCAGTATTTGTGCATGGCAAGTGGAAAAAGGTGACCCTGAGCTCCTTGGTTACTGGCATACTACAAGAAAAGTGCAAGCTGTGCATTTCAAGAGGATGGGGGCAGGGAAGAAGGGAGAGAAGGAAACCTGGAATGCTCAGTAGAGGTCAGAGGACAAGGAATTTCACAGCTAAGTGATAATTATAAGAGGCAAGTGTCTATCACACAGACAAGTGCTAAGATGCTCACTCACACACTTCCTCCTCATAGATTAGTTTTAACCCTAATAAATTTTCTAAACTCAGCTCACCACATCTTCATAAGCACACTTGGTGGGGTAAGGCCAGCAACCATTACAGGCAAGAACAATCAGCAGGAGTGGGGAGATGTGCTGCCTTCAGTGATTCAGGTCTACTTAGAAGTATGTATGCATATGTGTATATTGTAGTATACACTGCAAAATACATGGCTTTAGAGGTGATACTTAATACCAAACAGAAAATTGAAAAAAAAAAAAAGAAAAAGTATGTAGGAAAATTTAACTAAGAAGTGTAACTGAAAAAGGGGTAAGTGTAAGCAACATCTTTAATTTCTGGTTGTAAATCTTCTATAAAACAAGTTACTGCTGAACTAGTTTTGAATTCTCACAAAATAACAAAGCAGAAACAAAGGACTGTGTTTGAAATGCTCACTGAAATTCCAGTCCCTTACATACAGGAATTTCTTTCATTGGGACAAGATGGAGAAGAACTCAGTGATTAGCATTCTAATTCAATACTAAAACATGGTCGGCTGCAATTGGTGAAGCCTCTGAAGGGATTTTCCCAGGTCTCTTGCTTTCTTGTTGAATGACAGCACTTTTCCTTTCAGAGCTAAACAAGTCAACACTTCAACAACATCATTATCTTCTGTGACTTTCTCCACAAGTGCTGCATTACCACCCTAGTTGTGTGACTACTGTAAACACCAAGCAGAAGCATCCATACTCTTCACATTATCAGTCAGAACATGATGAAAACAGTCAGGCTTCTTGCACGAAGGACATGCCTAAAAGATACCAGCCATCCTGGTTAGGCCACAGATAACATGTGAGTGACAGCCAGAAAAGCTGTGCTCCATTCAAATGGCGTGGGTGAAATTTGTGTGCCTTCAGATAGAGGCAATTCAAGGAAAACTGTGATGCATATTACTGAATTCTGCATAATATTTAGCAAAATCCTAATGAGTTCAAAAAGAAAACAGCCACGTCCTGTTAAATTTACTACGCTCACCCCCATTACATTTAAAGATGGAGAGGAATACTTCCCTCAGGGAAGGGGGGCCCAGCTCATAATTTCTGGATTAAACCCCTTGCTATTAGCTGCAAAATAAAATTATTAGTGACAGGTTCACTGAATTACCTCTTTACAGAGGTCACTAGAGCTTCCTAGAAACCTAAAACTGCCATTGTAAATTTAGCTAATAACAAGTGAGGTTTTTAAACCATCAAAATTAGAGGTAAACAATAAAGAACCTGTTTTAATACCTTAATTGAGCCACGCACCAAAGTGCAATACATTTGCATTTTCTTTACTTAGAACTTAAAACTGAGAAACACACATGAGTGCTGGCATGCACCACCATTACATCAACATTTTATATCCACAGATGTGGATGTGGAGTTTCTATTGATTTTCAATATGTTCATTTTGTAATTTTTCTGGCAAGTACACAAACTGTAGCTTGATCAGTACATTTGAAATAAGATTAAACAGAGGCTTAAAACAGGATTAAACAAAAGCTTTCAGCATGCAAAATTCTGTTATGAAATGAATCAGTTTTCCAAGTATCAAGAACCTGGGAAAAAAAACCAAGAAAGTGCATGCATGAAAATCTTACTTTCATTCTGGTTTTATTGCTGTCATTTTAAAGCTTCACTCAGTTACTTACAAAGGACCTCAGACAGAAATGGTTCAATACGTTGCTTTATAGGCTATGCTTAGTTCTGTTTAAACTTCCAAAACTGCTAATAAACTCTGCATACAGTTTCATGTAAAATACATATACAGCCCTCAAAGTACAGCCTATTTCCTCCCTCCAAGATAAGTGACCTCATTGCCGGATTACAAAGTTCTGTTTCTCTTGCTCGTGTTCTCCCTCCACTCTGTTCCTGTAAATTTTGCACTCCTAGTTGCACAAAGGATGCCCTTGATCCCAAGCTAGTCAACAGCTGAGTAGTTAAGAGTGCACTTCTTGGTGAGAAACCAAAGCTTGAAATCCTTCAGATAGATTTCAGCATAAAAACCAAGCGTCTCCTTTTCTTGGAGTTACCATATAGTTGCCCAGCAACTATAACAAAGCCTTGCATGGCATTTGGAGACACTTCATGGCTGTTGCAGTAGAATTTGGACCCTGGGGCAGTGGTGGAAACAGCACAGCCTCTGCTCTACAACACACCAGTAGGCCCTGCTGCTTGGACTGCAAGGGGACCAAGCACTACCTTAGGTTCGACAGCTCTCCAGTTCTCCCTTATGCAACGAGGGCCTTGACCTCTTCTGTCCCTCCTAAGTTCTGATCTTCTTTGTCACATGTCACTTCAAGAACTTCTAGAAGCAATGACAGTCTTTCCTAGCTAAAAGCAATTTGAAATCCCTGTTAAAAACAGAGTAAAATGAACATTTTTCATTCTTCTAGTTCATAAGGAACTGACTGGTAAGATGTGCTATAGCTGAACTAGTGGGGAATAAATGGAACACCCCACAAAATGGTTATGGTAAATCTTACACTAAAATAAGTGTCACTTGTCTTGACTGAGCCATGTTCATTGGTATTGAGCAGGAACTTATAAGTTCTCACAGTCCCACAAGCCTTAAACATGCTCTGTTAAGATTTATTTTACCAGTAGAAAGCTATGGTGCAAGGATACTTGAATCCTACTGACCCTGGGTCACCAGTTCCCTGGAACTATGGCCAAAATTCAACAGCTGTCATATCGACCCTGAATGTGAAGTAGGCCAATATTAATTTGCAATTAAGAGATTCAACTACCAGGGAGTGCGGATTTCATGTCTAAATTCAGTTTATTGTCAAGTCAGTTCCTTTTGTAATTCCTCTTCTCTGCGCAGTATTTTAAAGGGCCTTAACAACTAATATTTTCAATAACAGGAGACAGCCAGTAAGAGACTATGATGCAAAAAGCTGGAAAGGTGCTTGATTAATCAGCTGAGAGATTCAACATCACCTCCTATGCAGGGCACATCTGCTTCTGAACAAGGCAAGCAAACAACCTCTTCTCTGCTGTGCCATTTTATCATTGCGGTAGAGAGTAAGACCACATTGTACAACTACCTCCTGGAACTGGGTTTAGCTCTTCAAATATCTAGGTTGAACAAATGACTCTATTGAAATAAGAATTCCTTTGAACTGTGCCACTTGACAGATTTTACAGAGTACTCTAAGTAAGGGGACAGGCACTTAAACACTGAAGTGTTTGTCAACTCACAAATGAAACTTGGAAGGTAACAAACATCCATGTAAGTAACCAACCAAAATACCAAGAAAATCACGAGAAAACTCAGGCATAAAATCCTGAAGTAGGCAAAATTACTTCAAATACCATTACACTTTATTTCACTAATACTAATATGTTCCATTATATATTCATTATATATCACGATAGTTCCAAAGTTCTGTGAGTGTAGCTCCCCTTGTATCAACCGGCACCTAAATCTGAAGAGCAACGTCTGCTAGCCTTCAAGACACTAGGTGATCTGAAATTCAACAAACTGTCAGGGGCTGCACTGAATTACCTACCATCTGGAAACCATAAAAAACAAAATTATATGAAGGGTAACAAAAAAAATACTATTAAAACATGATGGCAATGGTAAAGTTTGACAACTTTCCAACAGAACTAACTGGAAACCTGCCTTTTCTGATGATCCATACAACTTAGAGCAAGCTGAGTGAGAGCTAAGAGCCCTGAGGTACCAGATAAGGCTACCCAGCAGGGTGTCCTATCTGTGGAGATAAATGCCCTAGATATAAATTCTATCTCCTTCCATGAAGAAATGCAGAATTTTTTAATTGGATAAAAGAAAATAGAATAAAATTTCAAAATAGTGAAATTCTTCATAGAAGTACAGCTCACTTTCTCCAGCCAATTCTAGATGTCTTTCTGAAAAACATAGCACTGTTCAAAAATAAGTTAAAGGATTATTTGGAGCTGTCTTGCATAAACACAAGCCAAGTATCAGCTTAAGTTACTATAATGGTCTTTATATAGGCTCATAAGTCACACTGCAAATTTTGGCAGAAACAGACTTCAGTCTTTAGAACATACACATTTAGGTATTTGAACAGAGTGCCAAGAGTCTCCCAAAGATAAGTGAAATACACCAGGAAAACTGGTTTTAATATCTGAGGAGTTACTCAACCTGAACTGAATTTATCAAGATAAAGAATACATTTTTCTTGCTATTCTGAGGACAGGCAAATCTTTCTGCTCAATATCTAACAGCTGTTGCAAACAACAGATGCTGGAAATTCTGAGAGACTACAATTAACAAAAAAAATCTTTTACACAGCAAAATACTTTGCAACCTTAACACCAGAGTTTCTCTAATGAAATCAATTTCTATGCCATGGTCTTCAAGTCAGTATACTTCATATATTTATTCAACCTAGAGCCTCCAAGCTTTATGTTAGGAAGTTCTAGTACCAGCAGTAGTCTTTCATAAAACGACTTGTTCACTTAACAGCATTAGTCTTTGCTCAGTGAAACATTAGTTCCTGCAACCTGTCAGAAAGTAACTGAACAACACCACATTCTGATCTGACTGAAAAAGCAAAAACCTAAACAAGAGCTAAAAAGGCTACTTTTTGAAAACTGAGACTTGTCTGTGAAACTGAGTAGTTTCCTCCACACAGAACAGTTCCCCTTATTCTTTAAATCAAAAATGAAAATAGTAACCTTTCACTAATTCACTAAAAAGCTTTTCTTTTTTCCACCCACATTTTAAGTCAAATGTGTCTCAGCACTGGATCCCAAACTTTTAATTTCCTTCTACTCCTGCTATTGTTATTCCAGCACTTCTAAATATTTACCCTTCCCAGATTCCTAAAATGGAAGGAGCCGAGGTTCTTTTGTAGTGCAGATGATTTGCACAGACCCCAAGTAGTGGAGAAATTCTCACGCTTTCATGGGAGAGAACTGGATTTAGGGGACACTTTGTTCATGACAGGGTAAAGTAATCTTTAATAAATTTAAATTGAAGGGTCTTTCTAACACACAGGGATTATGTACACTTTTCCTTATGTACCGTGATAAACATTAAAGGTATTAATAAACATTCTTTAGAGAAGTGCAGATTTACATTTTTCATCAACTGTAGATGTGATTAAATTGCATCTATATGTGGAAACATTTAGCACTAAGCTGTTGAAAAGTTATTTCACCATCTATGCCACTTCAGTTTATCTTCCAAAAAATTAAACCATCGTTATAGACCAAGTTTCAGTAAAAAGTAAAACCTTAATGAAAACGGCCTAAGTAAAGATAAGCAAATTGCAAGCATTAAACAACATGAAAAATGAAAACAAATGCCAGTTTCATGGCTACTGAATGTTTTGGAGTCTCCACAGGAACAGCTTATCCACTGCTACCAAGGGAGTATGCCAGCTTGGTCTTGCTGGCATCACATGCATTCAGCAAACTGATTTACACGAGAAATATTCCATATCCTACTTATTTATTAAATCAAACCCATAGTCTAACAAGTTAAGCTGCAGTAAATCTAAAGGAGATGTAAACACAGAATATACTGTGGAGTAATCCAAGACAAAAGCAGTTTTCTTTTTGTAAGCACATGCTGAGTTAAATTCTCCTACTTAACAGAGATCTGTTGCTAAGGCATTTATTCCTCCTATTGCAACGGAACAGACAGAAAGGCTAATTAAAACCTGCTAAAGCCATTGATCATGCCATCTTACTAGAATATATTGATACTTTTATTCACAGCTTCAGGTATTTTTTATTTTCAAGGTGTCAGGCACTAACTACAAGGAAATCCTTCCAGAAAAATCTTTCTGAGCACTGAGACACTTAAGTTCTATCAAAGCAAACATTTCTTTATGCATATATTCCACATGGTAAAGATGGATATCCTCCCCTTATGGCTGCTGAAAACCTGGGGGATAAGAATCTAAATGAGATCATTGTCCCCATATACTTCCAAAATTCCTCTACAAGCATATGTAGTAATTGACAGAGGAATATAATGAAACTTAAAAAAAAAAAGTTTTCTTCACAGTAGGGACCTGCAGTTCCTCAATATCCAATTCAAAACACCACGCAGGCAAATGATGAAAGAGGAAAAAGCAGATGCTCCCCAAATCCACTTTTCAGTCTAAGACAGCAAAATAATTATGAGCAAGTCATCATTTCTACACAAAGAAATTAATTCAAAGGTTACTACTGAACCCATTTTGCTCAGCTCTGCCAGTCTACCCATAACCATCTCTCCTCATGCTTCAGGTACAGCACCATTTCTCTTTCTTTTACATGAAACTTTGCTTCTTTCTCATCTCCTGCTTCTGTTTTCATACTTATCTCCTCTGTTCCTGAGTTTTCCTAATTACAAAATCTTCTGAATCAACAGAACAAGAAATTCGGAAGATTAATTTATAGAGTCAGCAGTCTAGATATGAAAGGAGAAATCTCTGCATCTGTCCTGTAGGCAGTCTTACTGGGTAGAAAAGCTCTCTGCATAAACACTATTTATCATCACAAGAAGTTTAGATGTGCAGGACACTTAACATATAACCAAGCAGTTCTTTTGGGCACACAGATTCTACAGACTCCATTAACCAGTTTCACCTTCTAACCACTGCAGTGACCTGCACTGCATTTGTGCCTTCCACAACACTGGGGTGTCAGGCCCCATAAAGCTCACTGATGAGGCACATCTCCAGTTTTCCAATATAGGCTAAGATTATTTCAAAGGTATTTATCCTCCCACGAGAAACAGCTGGAAGAAGAAATCAGTAATTTTGTTCATGAAATTAATGAGAAAATGTAATACTCAAAGTTGTCATTAAAACAATTGTTTTTACAGACTGACTTCACCAAGAAAATATTTCAGAAAACCCTTTCTAAATTATTCTTACTCAACTAGTAAGTTACAATACAGCTACATCTCACCAATTTCAGTTCAAACGAGTCGACTATTTTAAACTGTCAAAAGACACTGAACAAACACTAACTGTTTACCGTCAAAGCCTCTATCTTTAAAAAAGAAAATACTGAAAAACAGTGCTAGGACTTTAAATCCCTGAAAATAGAACTTTAAAAATAACAGTGGATACTGACAAATTGTAGGTACTTTTCTTAAACTTTTTTTTTTTTATACTTACAAAAACTGCTTTAGAAGACATTAGAAAAAAATTTAAAAGAAAAATTCCTTGCCACTACCATTTGAAACCCTTAGCTGAAGATTAAGAAGCCTGCCCTGTATGCTTACTGAAGGGACCAAAGCACATGAACCAACCCCACCTGCAATGGATCTGTGATCACTTGAGAGTACCAGAATTCAAAAGGGCTGACAATTATGGAACACTTTAAATGTCAGATCTCCTCTGATTATCTAAGCCCTGCAAGCATCACAAATCTGGTTTACAAAGCAGGTAAACCAAGGTGTGTTGTACATCACCACTATAATTCAGAAATACTTCCCACATATTTTAACGTGTTTCTAAGAGTATTTAAGAACCTATTTTATAAGATCGATCTCACATTCTTTTAACTAGAAAAAAAGAGAAGCAAAAAGGAGGACAAGTCTAAATGCCATCAACAGCCATACTATATATATTATATGTAATGAGTGCGTGGTATAGTTCCTATGGCCTGGTCCTGGGATGTAAACATAACTCATTGGTTAACTAGTACTCGCCTTTACCTGAAATCAGAAATGCAGACAATATTGTTCTTCAGAGATTGAAAGATAATAATGACAGATAAATAAAACAAAATTAGTAGGAGGGAAAAAAAAAAATCAAAAGCAAATTCTCAATTTATCTAGTACACAAACAAGCTATAGAAGGTAGCTTTTTCTTATCAAATCTATCTGGAGAAAAAAAGCGTGATATGATTCCTAATAGCATGACTGGATTTTTTGAATTTTCTAAGCTGGGCATGAAAGTAATACTAAACAGCTGTAATGAATATTATGACTTTTCAGGATTATAATATGACTTCGGCATCATTAGGCTTGACAGATACCAAACAATGGAAAATATTTCTAAAGATGAGTTTAAGCACAAATCTACTTGTTTGATGCATCAAGTAACATATCTGCTGGCTTCAAAACTAGTCAAAATTTTAAAAAGCTGAAAAACAAAATCTGAACTTTTCATAATCTAACTGTATCAACCAAAGGTTGAGCTCTACTGAAGACTGCATCAAACTTCTTAAAACACTGTTTTATCAAATTACGTGCTTTTCCATTTACCTGGTTTAAAAGGATATATTTAAACCAAATTTGACTTAAAAGCAGAGACATAAGGCAGCTGTCTAAACTGGAAAACTATAACAGTGTCAAAGTTATGTGGACATGCATCAAAGAATTATGTTGCTAACACTGAATAATAAAGGTAAGCATGCCTACCTTAAGCTGGCAAGGTAGCTTTAAAGAGCAGCAGTTTTAAAGAACAGTCAAGGCTGATTTGCATAGTAATGAACAGCGTTAAAATGGGATGTGTTTTTATATATATATACAGAACTGTTAACTTTTGTAAGTCACATCCAGAAAACAGGCTCCAGATATAAGCCTTTCAAAACAGTTAATGTCTGATATTCTCTGGAATCTTGCCCTCTCCAGTGCAGACTGTGTGACGTCAACCCTGGAGAGAGGAGGCAAAATGGAACAGGAGGAGAAAATGCACCTGGAAAGAGGCAGTCCAGTTTTAGGCAGGATAAGGCCATTCTGAACGGTGCTGTAAAAGCAGCAAAGCAATTTGAAATAGATCTTTGTATTACTCTTCAAGACAAGATTTTAATGACACCGAAAATAAGTCTCAAGGGAAAGAAAAAAAAAAAGTTCAAGCTAGGTAAAAATAGACGTGTTCATAAGAAAAGATGCAAATACTTGTTATGCTTTTTTTCCATCCATCACCACAAAACATGACACTTTCTATGCCCAGATCTCCTACAACCTAAATTTTAATCAATGCTTTAATTGTCAGTAACAGCTAGAAAAGATATCAGTTCCTGGTCATGGATTAATTACCTTGAACACAAATGAGCCAATAACTAACTGCAGCCTTCCAAAACAGAAAACTGAAATCCTGAACTTTGCAGAGGCCTCACAAAGCAACTTTTTTCTTCCTTACCCAGTCAATGTTGTGACTCAGGAGCAACAGCTGACTGCACGCAGAATGAAGTCTCTGCTGGAAACCAGGCTCATGTGTTACATTTGATGTACTTCAGGCAAGTGCAAAACTTCATTATAACATTCCAAACAGGTTTCCATGAAGAGCGGCACACTGAATTTGGGGCTAAAGGAAGAGGAGTTGTCAGTTTTAAATGCATCAGAAAGAAAAACAGGAACACATTTCCTGGTGTTTTTTAAATTACACTTCAGGAGCTATTGTTACTAATAGCTGCTCCAAGCTATAAAAACTGCAACCTCAGAGGGCAAAAGTCAAAGAAACCCTACTGATTTTCCCCAGATTACTCACAGAATTAATAAGATCATTTGGGAGCCAGCCTTGAGGATATCAGAAATCTCTTGTCACATGCCCACAGTACACTTTTGCAGCATTTCTGTTTACAACTCTTTAATGAGCTGCAGCACTGAAGCAGAAATCCTCTTGCGTACTGTTGAAATGCAGTTTGGATATCTATATATTTTGCATTTCCAATAGCAAAGTTCGGGAAAACTTAAGTAGATAAATCTAGCAGTTTTGCAGTACAAGGTTCTCTAAAATATCTTTATAAAAGTGCATTCACAACTGGGGAAATAAATTTCAAAACTTATATACCAAAGTTATTACTGATAATGTAAGTAAATTGTGTTAATTACTCATATAATCAAACAGAACATTGCCTTAAAGTGCCATAGAAAATGGTCCTTTTAAAAATATTTTTTTAAAGCAGTAGTTTCAGGCAGGTTGAAACAATCCAAACAATGACAGTTCCATGGCTGAATTGAGCACTGTTTTGACACACAAAAAATCCTGGATATAAACTGAACTGAACAGAGTCTATACTGCAAACAGATTCTTGTCAGGGAAGGAATTGTAGGGTTTTAGCTACATGCATGTCTATTCTACATGATATTTAGGTACTTGTGAGAGATTTTGCTCCCACCACTACCACTATTTGTGCACATGTATCTTAAACTCTGAGGTTCTGCTCAGTGAAGTTCCCCATATTACCACCTATGCAGAACAAAACAGACACCAGGTTGGATAGCACCTTTCAGCATCAACAACGTGGCTTGCCAGCCGGAAGCTGACAGCCATTGTGAATTTGTGGTGGAAGGTCAGCAGGAGATGTACCATAACTCATATGCCAGCTACAGGACAGTCTCTCAATATGGGCACAAGAGTGAGAACCCAGTATAAACCAGAAAAATGAAACCAAAAACGTACATGACAAAGCAGGACATCAACTGCCCTTAATGTGAAGGGCCCAGACAAACACCCAGCATTGCTGGAAGTGTTGTGCATTTGAAACTGTTAAGCTTTTGAAAATAAACCCCTTCTTTTGGCCTTTTGGACAAATGTTCTACAAAGAAAATGAAAGGACTCGAAATGGGTGAATTGATCAGAGTAACATTACAGAAGAGCAGAGACTGAATATCATCATCAAGTTGGAACCCAAGGATCTAGCCTAGATACAGGCTGGGAATAATAACTATGAAAACCCCCAAACTTCCTTTCTTCCTTAAAAAGAAAAGCCAAACAGGCAAAAAAAACCCAAAAAACAAAGCAGCCTGTCAAAGTTGTTAACTTCGGTATTAGTCTATGCAAGGATTTTTCTGGTTCTATAAGTACAAAAATTGGAGGCTTAAGATTATGAGGCATTCAACGTCACAGCTCAGAAGAATATTTTGCAATATTTGACTTGCCTTCCTACAACCCAGGCAATCCAAAATGGCTTCCAAGCAAGCAGAAAAACTAATTGTAATTATCCAGTTATGGTTGGCTTACTTGAAAAGTTACAAGCAGAACAAATCCAGCACATCAAGAGACAGCAGAGATACGTGCAAATACATGTACATTTTGTTTCCAAAATGGAAAGCTAAGTCTCAATCTGGAGTGAGGCTGTGTGTCTCAACTGCTGTACGTGGAATTTCACTGTCCTGAGAGGGGTTAACATGGCAAACTTACTGACCTTTTCAACACCCTCTGCATGTTTTTTGCGCATTAGAAATGGCCCTAAAGTGCTGAGATATTCTAAGATGTAAATTCCTCTGCTTTTTCTCATACAACCCATTGTTTGGGGGAAGAAACAAAGCTCTTAATAAACTCTCAGAACAAAGAAACAGGGGCGCATATGAATTTTGAGAGGTCAAATTACCAATTAGCTACACATTTTGTCCCCAAACATGTAAGAACAAAGGGAATCTGCTGCTTCCCCTGTACTGCTACACCACCCAGAGCTGCAGGTCCCACCTTGGAACTGACTCATTAATTTCACAGTCCACTCCTAACAGCAGCTCTTGGCCCCATTCTTCTGTTTGTAAGACATTCTATCAGTGCTAACATGAACTGAATTTATCATCTGAACATGCTGGTAACGGCAGTTTGCTCACCTGCAGAACATCACTTTTTTCAGTATCTTCTTCTGACAACTGCTGAATACAGACATACCTATACCTGGATATTGCTTAGGAGTTTGAGCAGCAAAGTGTCAGATGGAACAAGTAGCTAATGGGACAGATGTGTGCTGGCTGGTGACATCGATGGCAGTGGGGATGAAGCAGACAAGTAGTTGGTTATAAGTCATGGAGGTTACAAGAGAAAAACCACTGTCTTGAAGAAGGCAGGTAGAGCAGTAAGATGCAAGAACAATTTGCATTAACTGGAATTGACAGTCATATCAATTTCCTCACCTGTCAATCTTTAAAAAAACAGACAAAAAGTTCTTTGACTATCAAAAGCAGGTGTCTGTCCTAGAGTTGCTGGGACTGCCACCACAGAACTGTAAATGGAATGTTTTCTCTTCCTGAAAGCCGTATGGCTGGTAGCATCTGGAAACATCCATTAGCTTTCTTACAGCGTGGGGGTTTTTGGGGTTTTGTTTGTTTGTTTTGTTTTTGTTTTTTGTAGACCTGGTTTTGAGCAGTGACTACCATGATGCCTAGAAGTGTTATAACTTTTCTCTGAAAGGAGAATTTAGAGTTGTAGTCATTCTCTTTACATAGTTTGTTGATTATTCACCCAAATCAGTCATGCCAATGGAGTTTTAACAGAAACATCCCACACTTTTGCTCTTTTTGAGCCAACCACAGAGGTACAAGTGTAACTTCACCCTACTGTCATCCAGAGTCTCCAACATCTGTATGAGTCCTTAAAATCTCCCTGCAAACTCTACCAAACAAGTTAACACAGGTTGTTTCCCCCCACCCCTCCACCTCCCTCCCCCTTGGTGCCGTTTCACCAATAACCCTCTCTTTTAGTTTGCCTAACAATTAAAATCTAAATTCTATGTTTCCTGGATGATGACTTCTTGACAGAATTATGTTTAACTTGGACCTTTTAGATCAAGATGAAGTTTTTACACAAGATTACTAGCAATTATCAACATATTCTCATCCTCTCCAAAATGTAACTGGTATGGATTAATCTCCAGTATCTTCAACCAAAAATGTTTGAGTCTCATAAAAAAAGTGAAAGAGGAAAGCATCTACTTTCTATATTTAAGTTTAGACATTATCAACAAAATGGAGCAATTGTCAACAAGTATCTATTTAAACAGTTATAATTCTGAACACTAACAACAAGGAAAACTTTAAACAGGTTTTCAACCCGAAAACAGAGATCACCAACTTACAAGATACCAAAACACTGAATATACTGAATGTGGAATGGTTCTGAAAGTAACTATACAGCACAGAGATTCGGAGTAAGAAATTAAGTTCTCTAACATAGTAGTTCATAGCCAACTTCAGGCAGCATACACTAGAGGCGAAAAAAAAATCATCTTTTTACTGCTCGTGTGAGCTAAATGGATAGCTTAATTTCAGAACTCTGAAATTAAAAGTCTCGATGAGTAAAGAATATTTAGGCAGAAAGAAGCCTATTTCCATTGCAGTAAACCATCAAGAGGGACCTTGGAGTCCTGGTGGACAACAAGTTGTCCATGGGACAGCAGTGTGCCCTTGTGGCCAGTAAGGCCAATGGTATCCTGGAGTACATTAAGAAGAGTGTGTGCAGCAGAACAAGGGAGGTTCTACTATCCCTCTACTCTGCCCTGGTGAGACCTCACCTCGAGTATTGTGTCCAGTTCTGGGCTCCCCATTCCAAGAGGGACAGAGATCTACTGGAGAGAGTCCAGCAAAGGGCTACGAAGATGACTGGGGGACTGGAATGCCTGCCCTATGAGGAGAGGCTGAGAGACCTGGGGCTGTTTAGTCTGGAAAAGACAAGACTAAGGGGGGATCTAATTAATATGCATAAATATATGAGGGCTGGGTGTCAGGAAGGAAGGGGTAATCTCTTCTCACTTATGCCCTGAAATAGGACACGGGGTAATGGTCACAAGCTGGAGCACAGGAAGTTCCACCTCAACATGAGGAAGAACTTCTTTCCTGTAAGGGTTCCAGAGCACTGGAACAAGCTCCCCAGGGAGGTTGTGGAGTCTCCTACCTTGGAGACTTTTCAAACCCATCTGGATGTGTTTCTGTGTGACCTGCCCTAGACTAGATGGTCCTGCTCTGGCAGGGGGGTTGGACTCGATGATCTCTGGAGGTCCCTTCCAGCCCCTGACATTCTGTGATTCTGTGAAGATGGTGGTAGGTTTAATAGTAATCTCATTTCTGCACAGTAAAAAGCTTTTACTCAGTAGAAGCCTCAGGAGCAATTGGAAAGGAACAGACTTCAAGAATGGTCTGAAGTTATTTCAGCATAGCTTGAAGATTACCACCAGGTCAGAAGGCTCCCAAGCATATTCCAACCAAGGCCTCTACTACACGTGGTGTGCTGGGTGCAGAAAGCTAGACAAATTGGTGGTCCAAGGAACTGTAAGGCATCATGCTGACCTTCCCTGTTACATGAATATAAAGCACCTTACTCAGTACCCAAAATGTAATAAAATCTGTATAATTTAAATAAAACGTAAATATTTGTGTGCAAGCTGATGGCAGATTTCTAATACTCTTAAAACTTGATTTATGCTGGGAATATGATCTCATGTTTGTATGTTCTTTACCTGAGGTGGAAAATTACCTAGTACAAACTATTTGTGCTCATTTGCCAAGGGCACATCTCTGCAAGGGATACTTAAGAGAGATTGGAACAACATTTCTCAGTATTAGAATATCATGCCACTTAACACCTTCTAAATTCTTTTTTTCTATGAAATCCAAATTTTCTTAAAGTTTGGAAGAGAGTTACAAAGCACTAGTTGTACCTGAACTGAAAATAAACAGTCTGAACCAATTAGACTCATGAGGGCAGGAAGGAATTTCAGCATAAATTTTTAAGTGGAGCTTTGCTTGGAATTTCAACAAGGTAATTAAGTATAGACCACTTCAAAGTGGGACATGTCTATACTGATCACTGGAACATACAGTATTGCAGAAGGGGGAAAGTCAGTACTTCAAACAGCTTTTGAATAAAATATGGATAAAAAAAAACCCTGTACCCTACAAGAAACATAACAATAACAGATTGAGAGAATATTTGAGCAGGTCTGCTTTTCATTTTTTCAGTTAACATTATTTATGCCCATACACAAATATTTCTTTGCAAGCAGCAGAATTTAACTGTTGGCTCCAAATACCTTAATATAACATAAATGGTTTTAAACATTAGTTATGCCATGGTTCCTAAATCTTTTTGTGTAGACTGCAGGGTACTACAAACCCAGTCTGTCTTTTCTCTGACTGACTTTAGGTAGTGCCACACCTGAACTCATGCTGTTTGACATCCAAAGCCTGTGTCCAATGTCTCTTCTTCATCTCATGTCAGACATGATACTACTTTTGTTGATATATGATGTGTGCCAACATCTGGGCTTCTTTTTTCTGTCTGCTAATTTTCTATTTTCCAGCCCCAAGCTTTTGCAGACAATCAGTGCCACATGTGTAATATAACATCGCCTGGATTGCCCTGAACATTGATTATTCCTAATAAGTACTTCCTTCATGCTCATCGACTCCCTCTAAAGATTTCCAAGTCAAGACTCCACTCCACAAAAGCTAAGGTGCCAATATATTAATTTCATCCAGTTTGTTTGTTGCAGAAGCAGGACTTATACCATTCCTTCCCTTCAGTCTGCAAGCACAAGTGACAGAAGTGTTTCATCACAGTATCAGGGAAAAGAATTGGCTGCTGGGCATCAAGTTAGCTGATGTTGCAAAACAGTAACACAAGCAGTAGGGCAACTGACTGCTATTTTGGCAAAAAGGGGGTGTAGCTAGTATAGAAGAGTTTTTTTAGAAGGAAAATAGGGAATTAACTTGTCTTCATCCTAAAACAGAATTTCTGTTTTTCAGTTTGATGTTTTATTTTTTTTAAAACAAATCTGCCATTCTGAACTTATGACTATACTCCAGTGCCAAAAGAACTATATTTGCCTTGAAAATATGTTTTATGGACTGAAGTGAATGGACTCAGCAGATTAAAACTTTGCCTGAGATGACGTCAGCCAGCTGCAGATAGATTCTAGGTGCTCTGTCAGAACTGGGAGCACATGCCAAAAGCCCTGTCTCCTCCTCTGGGGAACAAAACAGAAGACAATATTTTACTTCTAGGGTGGAATACACAAATAAAAATAATATACCTGTTTTTTTTTACAACAGAAAGTAATTTTGATAGATGACCAAACAGGTCACATCTTTAAACAACCGCAATAAAATTCAGGGTGGTTAGGAGGGGTTGTTTTCTTAAAAAACACAAATAGCTACAGTCTTTCAGTTGTATTTTGTTCGATGAGCTTCAGAAAAAATATGCCATATCCTGCAGATTTGTAAAGTGGGAACATGTGCTAGCATTATGCGTGCCACAACAAAAGGAGCACGCCGCCTGCTCAGCTGAACATCTCTTCCTGCACATGTACACAGATGGACGCAGCTGTTGGCACTGAACGTCTCCCAGAGCCCACATGCACTGGAGAAACCCCGCGCCGTTCCCGGGCAGGACGTGCTCTTCGGGGCTGCAGCGAAGCTGGACGGGCTACAAAGGAAATGCAGGCAGTGAAGTGGTTTGTCAGTCCCCCTTGCAGTAAGCTACGAAAAGATACCCATGCAGCTCTGAGAAATTAAAAGACTAATGCAAATATCACTTTCTCCTGTGAGGAAGCAACTTTGTAAGCGCATGTTTTCATTTAAGAGCACAACCAAAAATCTAGGCTTTTCTCACTAAACCATTAAAACATGCAACTTTCCCATCAGGTCACTGGAAGAGTAAGCAAAACAAGCAGTGTCTCCAATGCTGTCTTACACTGAAAAAACCAGGAGGTGGAGGGATGAGGTAATGGAAAGAGGGAAAGCAGTTTATCACTGCTGATTCTCCCCTCTTAGAGGACTTTGAGCACTCAGGAACAGCAGAGGACTATGCTCCTACTCATGACCTTTCTTTGAAAAAGTGCAGTTACTTTCTTGAAAGTAACAGCAAAGTTGGGGTGGAGGCAGGAATCTGGCATTCCAGCACTCCCACTCCCAGCTTAAAACTTCAAGGCAGACAAATTGCTATTTCACAGTCTGCTGATTTGCTCTACTTTCCATGAACCAAGAATGCTTAAGAAATTTTAACTTCATCTCTGCTTAACATCTCAGGTTAATCATGTTAAAATTTTGCTTTTGGAATCTTTAATGTGATCAATGGACACCTGAAAGTGAAGGTTCAATAAGAAAAATAAGAATCTTCTTGCTCCAGAAGATGAGTTAGAAGTCCTTTTTCTTGAGAATCTTAGTGACAAGTTAGTTTGGATTGCATGTTTTTAGAAGTCTTACCTATAGTAAGATAAATTACATGTAAATCAGTACAGAAATTACTTCAACATTCATCAAGTTATGAGAAACCATGAGCAGTGGTACTGAAGCATACTTATTTATGGATTAGGAAAAGTATTACTGCTTTCTGTAGCTCATGAGGTCATTTCTCTCATAGAAACTAGCTACAATATTATACACAGTTGCATATACAGCTGTAGGTATTTACATCTCTGTCACTGAAATATAGTAATGATTGTGCTCAATCAATCCACAAGACAATGGACTCCTCAATCTGCAAAAATGATCAAATATCTGATTCTTCAGGGGAAAAAGTATATGACTGCCACAAAACAGGCAACTCCATGAGGAACGGTCTATCTAGAAGCTGAGCGCTAAGTTCACCACTATGAAAGCTTTTTTACTGTTTGAGTAAAATTTCACATCTGGAGTCCATGATACATTTTTAAGATAAGTTTCAGATATGGCAGAGGCCCTAAGTCTGCAACATCAATTCTGCAAAAACAGCCAAGTTTTCTCCTTTCCAAACCAACTATGCCTCTTACAATCCATCTCATACTTCCTAGAAATGCAATTTTTGCGTTCTTGTACAGCAAGTAAATTTGTAGAAGCGATTAGCATCAGGCACTGTTTTCTCTATCACAGTACTGCTCTGCAATTAACTGATTAAAACTGTCATGGCACGCAGAAAGAACACGCAGTGTATCAACACAGATGGGCACAGTCAGTCAGTCTCTCTGGGCAGCCTGCTGTTCCAGTGTTCAGTCATCCTCGCAGTAAAAGAAGTGTCTTTTCTTACATTTAAATGGCATTTCTTGTATTTAATTGGTGCCTGTTGCCTCTTGTCTTTTCACTGGATTGGGATGTAAACAGCACAAGAGCCATGAATAAAGACTTCAACTCAGAAAGGGCTGTCAAGCACAAGCTGTCAGACCAATAAGAAAAAAGATTTCTCTGATCTTTAGGTGCAATTGTATTTTTTTGCTTGGAAATGTAGAAGACATGATATTTCTAGGTTGTGATTTAGTCACTGCTGCTTTAAAGATGTTACTTGGGCAATGTGAACATGGGAAGCAGGAAAACACGTACATGCAAGTGTTATTTGCAAGTTGTACTCCATTTTCTGTCACTTAGAAAAACCCATACGTCTTCCATTTCTGTGGAGAAGCCGTGCCAGTATCTTCATCCAGACAGCTGTATTTTCCCTTTCTTCAAGCAAAAAAAAGGTTTGATTCTATATTTCAAATAAGCGTTCCTACGGTCACCTCCAGACTTCACTCCATTACTTATCCAAGCAACAACGCAAACAGAAGGAAAACAACCCAAATCCACAATTCCATTAATCACATGGAAATTCTTTTACTTCCATGGATCTGATCAATGTTTAAGTTGGGCATTGATATAATCTTAAAGATGCAGCTTCCCCTACCACAGGATTCCATCCTCTACAGATTCCACCCAACTTCCATCCCACCCAAGGGCATTAAGTTTTCACCTCTGTAGTAGCATACAGTTATGTTTGCACTACAATTTAAATAACTTAATCATTGTACCTCCTTTACCTGATCAGATATGACAATCTTTAAAAGAAAAATAATAAAAATAATTAAAAGATGTGGTAAAAAGAAACTTCATTTACTTAACTGCCTTTCAAATTTAATTCACTGAACTGTTCTGTTTCCAGTTCTTTAGAGATACTAATGGCTCGTTTGATCAGCTCCTATTTAGAGAGTCAATTACTGTACTAGTAAAATGCATCTTTAATGCAACTGCCAACTGAGACCTCTTAATTGTTGTTCTCAATTGACTCCTCAGAGTCCATCTTCAAGTTTCTCTCAAAGGAAAGTTCTTGTCAGTGTTGCAGCATCTTTCTCCAAGTCCCCATTTATTCTTCTCTGCCAGCATCAAGAAACCAATTCCCAATAACACAATTGCCATCTAACCTCTGTCCTAACTCTCCCTAGTAAAACAACACTGTTGTCATTCTGACTACAATATTTCCTAGAAGGTGAGAGGCAAAAAAATCGATTTATATCAACAGACACTGAAGTTACAGAAATTATTTATCTTGCAAAGAAAACAAGTGCATCATACTAAAAACTAGATGCAAGTGCACAGAGAAGTTAACCAGAACTGGGAATTTTTGTCCTGTTTGTCTCAAAGAGTTAAGAATTCTCACACATTCACAAGACCTGCATGTTATTTTCACAGCTTACATGGTTTCCCCCTCGGTTGCCTGCATCTCATGTGTTTGCATGCAGCACTTTCGTTTTCTGCCCGACACCTCATGTCCTATGAGCAAGATGCAGCTGGACAAAGCCACCAAGCTTTTGGCACGTGGAAATCACAAAGCAGAAGGAAGAGAGCAAAGCCTTATTACAGCCACATGTTCTTGCTCTTTCTGGTGCTCCACACTCAGGAGTCTCACTTGAAAGAATATTGTTCCCAGTTGCAGTCCAAGAGTGGAGAGAAATACAACAGAACTAAAGCAAGTTGTCTGCTCATGACAAGAGAACATTCAATAAAAAAAAAAAATTAAAAAAAAAAAAATCTAAATTTGGCACCTTGACATCTTTGAAATCAATCAGCCTTAAGAATTCACTGCCACATGATGCTAAACATGGAATAGAACAAGATTTAATGCACTGCAAATTTTTTACAGTTGACAAGAATATTTCGCTGCTTATACTATTAATGCCAACAGAAAGAGTATTGGAAGAGAGATTAAAATCTGATGTTTAAAATGTTAAGCTTTTCATGTCCCTGGCTCAAACCATAACAAATAACTTCACCCTCTCTAAGGTGGTACGATTCCTTATGCTAAGACTCCAGCCCCACCCCTGCCCCACCAGCCCTGGTGCTCTTCAGCCCCTGAACTGAGCTGCTTCTGTGGGCAAAGATCACAGAAATCCATGTTCCCCCAGGTCCCCTCATATTACGTTACATTCCCCCTTGCTTAGCAAGCCAAGTTGACTCAGAGGTAGACCCAAGGAATGCCAGAGGTGGTGCTGAGACAAGGCTCTTGCCCTGGCTTTGCTGCAGGGTGCAACTTCACCCTCAGAACTGGAAGCATTTATTAAGTGCTTGCTGAAACATTTGTCTTTGAAAACAGCAATTTAAAAACACAAATGTCTCTTCATTTATTCTAAAGGGAGCATGGATGACTGGCACTGACTAGGTCCTTAACTAGCGAAATAAGCTTATCCATGATAAGCTCTCCCCTAAACTATTAAGTTGAGGCTGCCCCAGCAAACAGATTCTCCCAACCACCTGCCACAGCGCTTTCTGCAGACCCTGAAGATTCTGACAGTAGCTGACACTGCCAGAGATGACACAGTAATCAGCTGGATTAAAAGTCAAATTCAACACAGCCATTTCTAAATTCTTTATATGCATTACCCTATCAAGGACAGGCCTTATCCTTGCTACTTCTCCCCAGACATCCCATACACTGTCTTCATTTTTCCTAAACTTGCTTTTTCTCCTGCTTCTCTTTCCTCCTGCTTATTTTGTTCCTCTGTGCCTGCAACAGCATCATTCCTCCTATGCAGACTCAGCATCCTCACAGGCCTCATTCTAACAGGGACTTCTTTCACCCTGCTCGCTGCTATTCATGCTCAGCCTTCTGCCATCTCTTATCTCTACTCAATCTAACAGAATATTAAAACAAAGTAGTGAAAAAATTGGGCCAGCAAAGAGGTACTGGACAGCTCTCCCCT
The DNA here is from genome assembly GCF_000691845.1 of Merops nubicus. NCBI lineage: Eukaryota > Metazoa > Chordata > Aves > Coraciiformes > Meropidae > Merops > Merops nubicus. The sequence continues at coordinate 19,774 of NW_008621194.1, read as the reverse complement.
TTTATTAAAAAGCCTTTTCATGCTCTAGGCTAAATCTGATGTTTCTTTTCACACTAGTACCAGCATCAAGTTAATATTTACTTTCAGTAGCAAGATTACAGTGCTACCAAACAGAAATAGTCATCAAAGAAACATTCTCAAGAAATAAGCTCTGAATTTAATCTTTTAAAAATAATAATTTTAAAACCTCTAATGACTACCAAGATGGGAGAAGATACAAAAAAGAAATCTGGCTGAAGCAGTTTCAAAGAACACTATCAATTATATATGAGTTTCTAGCATTTCATGAGCAAAAAATAAAGTTATTTCTTACACTGAAATATGACAAATCATTATGAAGTGCTTCAATATTCAAACTCTTTTCATGTGTTGAACAACACACAACTAGTACTACCAGAAAATTTCAGCTCAAGCAAGGTATTTTCAGTTTACCCATAGGAGACATTAAGAAGTCTTTATCTCTTATGATCTTGTGGTCAGATAACTATTACACAGACTAGCAAAGAGAACTTAAATAAATGTGAATACAGTATCAGATTTCTAACCTGTAGCTAAATGTACCAAAGTAAACACACATCTGCACCTATTCCATTGTTTCCATTTGCAGAAAAATGAAGGTATACATACACAATGTTTTCAGCACCTGCACATATGTGAAAAATGGGCCATTCCTTCCAGTCTCAAAATCACACCTATTCCCTATAAGCTTTAGTCGACTGGACAGTTCAGCTAGAACCATCCTGATACTGAAACCACAGAAGAAACATCACAGAGACAGACTATGGGAGAAAAAGAAAGGCATACTGCCTTTCAGACTCTTCTCAGAAGAGCTGTAACTTTTTTTTTTTTTCCACATTTTTAAAAACCTTTCATTCAGGCATTCAAATAAAACTTCCTTGACATTCACTGAACACAGTCTCCTAAAAAGACTGAGAACCACTTTACTATTTTGGGTAAAATGTATGTTGTAAAATGCTGTATTTCTGTTCAAAACTTAAAAGAAGTCACAAAGTCTTTAGAAAGCCAGTGAAAAACACATGTGTTGTACATGAGATACTGTAAATTGAAATAGACAATTGCAAATGACAGAAAGAAAATTCACTTAAGTTCAGCTTGGCTATGCACATTCTACATAAAAATATTATTCCTAAAATATGTTTATACTTTAATTGTACAAATTCACATTGATTGCAGAACAGGGGTGAAACCCTGAAAAGCCACCAAGTCATTCAGAACACTGCTTCTTGCTTTTAACAGACATTTCTGCAGGAACACTTCATTTTCAAATACAGCTAAATCACTAAGTTTATACTGTGCAAATGAACCCCTCAGAATCCATACCTGTTCAGACAGTTTAGTAATTTCATCTGAGCAGTATTTTTTTTTTTGGCTACAAGTGCTAGTTTGCCCTAGCTCAAATAATTATCAATTTCTTAATTGTTTAAATGAAGTAGTCTCTTCTATCTGCCACTTAACTCCAAATCACCTATAAGGGGAAAAAAAAAAAAAAAATTATATATGAAAACAAACCACCACAACAAACACCAAAATCTAAGATTACCCTTTTGGCACTCTGGAACTATTGGCCAAGCAGCAACCACAAGGAGCCAGTCTGGACACGATGAAGCCCAGGATATTCAGTCCCTGGCTCCCCAACTGGCTCCTGATCGCCCAGAACATTTCACCAACTTCAGCAAGTTCTACATGAGACATTATTCTGAGTACAGCACCTTATAGAATAAGCAATCCTCATCTTACAACACTTTAACAGTCTCCAGCTTCTTCCATGAATGTAAAGCTATGAGTTAACATTTTATTTACCAAAGACCAAGTCAACACACTAATTTTTATCAGATTTCACTGCCATCCTCTCCCAAGATCAATTCAAATATTCTTCCCTAAAGTATTTTTACAAGTAGATCTTGTAAGCAACATTTAAGGTCCTTCCCTCAGAAGCAGGATCCCATCTTATGCAAATTTAAGATACTAAAAACCCATGTAAAAAGCACACTGATTCCTTGGGTAGGTCATTCTTTACTAATATAAGCATTAAAGCTCAAAATTGTATCTTTTCTCAAATAACTGAAACAGCTCTGTAGCAAAGCAGCATACAGCATGAATATTGTCACTGTCTCCTTTTAGCAAATAATTTCATTTTACCAGTGCAAATTTTATCATAATCACCTTCTATTGCTTCTTCCCTCTCAAAGTTTTTCTGTTTCATAACATTCTGGAAAACCAACATCTTGCTTTGAAACAGCTTCAAAAAACTGGCCTATGGCCAACTTGCAACTGATACTACACTTTAAATACCTTCCCTGCAAAGTTGCACAAACTTCAAAATACTCTGGGATCAGTCATTAAAATGTTTTTGTTTCAGTTACAACACTAATGAAAACCAAATGTCTAAATTTGTTTTAGCTAGCTTAATGGTCTAGGGACTTTGCTTAAGAGAAAGGTCTGAACCAAGCCTCGTTTACCCAACTGAATAGATTAGCAGTGCAACATTGCACAGAGATATGGATAATGTTTTTTAAAAGATTTAATTATAAGAGTGTTTCAGCTCCAGATTTAATTAAGGAGACCCGATTAATTGCCTCAATTTGATTCTTCTTTAAAGTCTTCAACTACAGTGCAACCAAAATGACGCAATTCTGGCTGCAAGTTTACAAGGTTCAACTTGCTAACAGACTTCAGACCCCGTACTAATGCTACACTACAGGATAAAGTGTTGCAAACTGGTTTTTGTTACTATCCGAGTAAGGTACACAATAACAGATCCTGCCTGCAGTTTAAAATTTCCCTAAGTGTCTGCTTGTAAAAGCTTTCCCTGTGTTATGCAAGTGTATCTCTCGGTTAATACACATGCCACATCCAGCAAACACAGGAATACTCTGGGTGGGAACTGCAGAACAGGAGATGAAATGGTCCATACAAAGCTGTCTTTCAGCCAAGAGCCGTGACACGCTGCTGCTGGTTTAATCCATAACCTCTACAATTCAGCCAGCACATTCTATGCTAGTTTTGTACAGGCTTGGCAATCTGTAATGAATGTTTCAGCAATATTTTTACCCCTACATAATTTTAGAACGCTCTGTACATACTTATCCACAGCAAAGAATATCAAAATTCTGCTAAAACAGAATCAGCAGAGGCTAACACAAACATCTACGTTTTCAACAACAACGTTGTTGAACATCATCTGTATCTCAAGCTATTTAGGGCATGCACCACCTGTTTCCAACTAGCATTCAAACTTTTCAACAGCAGAATTAATGACAGCTGCTCAAGTCTAAAATATCAGGGGAAAGAAAAGTTTAACAGCTACGTAGGACTGTATAGCCTTTTGCTAAACATGAGCCATTATAATACACACAATACTCTAAGAACATATATTTGCACTTCACAGCGTTCTCTTCAAGCCCAGTAGAACTCAAAAGTGAACAGTTTCTGTCTGCCAGTGTCTGTGTGTAACAGCTGTTCCTAGGACAGCAGAGTGAGCAAGCTGCTGGTGACTTCCAGAGTTGTGCATCCCTAGCAGAGCCTTCCCAGTTCTCATCCCTGACAGGTACATCCATGCTATTTAGCCAGGAACATACAGAGCAGAGCCAATAACCCGCTCCAGAGGCGATACCAAGTGCGCAAATACTAACACAAAGAAAAGCTGAAATTCGACCATTTACATATCCATTGTTTATTCCCTAAACTATGTAAAAACTTATATATAACAAGAAATTAAAGGTTATAGATCACTGATCACCCAGGAGGCAGGTGTTATAACATTAGTTCTAGGCACGTTGTGCTTTCAAGCCAAATGGCAGAGTTCACTTTTATAAAAGCTGACATTCTTGCCATGCTTTCCAAAGCATGCAGAACACTCCCTGTGTGGAAATCCTTCTTGCTATCTTATCACGACATAACTTTCAGCATAACTTTCTATATGCTTATTTCAGAGTTTCACAAAAATATCACATGCTTACAGTAATTCAATGTCACTAAGTGGTTCCTTTTACAGAAATCAGAAGAATTCTATGACTAAAAAGCTAATAAAAGTTTTTTTCTGTTAATCCCAAAAGGAGGAGAAAGGAGTATTACAGGAAAAAGGGATACTCTGGACTATGACATGTACGTTTCACAAAAAAACCCCACCCAACATAGAAGGCATCCAAGGCCTTAGGTCTCTGCCTTGGTCATGACTTTGAGGTTTATAGATGATGGACATCACATCAAGAGCACCAGAAGCAAAGAGTTTTCTCAGACTTTCAGCTAAACTATCTCCAAAAGCAACAGCAAACACAATTAAATAGTTCAGCTATGGTAAGAATAATTGCTTAGTCCTCTCTTTTGTGTATATATATCCGCACACCTGCTCTTCAACACTGAGAGAATCAAGACTACAGTTATCCACATAAGAGAAAGAACTATGAGAGAGAAAAGAGTGAACAGTATGAATTCAACCACACCCTTCAAGAAACTAACTATAAAAATACCATTTCTCAGTATGAATTTTCTCAAACCCTGGCAGCCTTACAGAATAGTCACATACAGAGCTTCAGCCAGCAAAGAGACCCTCTTTTGAAATTTTAAAGATACAGGAAGGCCTTCATTTATTAAGCTGAGCATACCTACGTATCTTATCTAAGGCACTCAGCACAGAAGATTAATGAAAAGCATGTGGATCAAACAAGCAATACACCCAGAGATTAAGAATAACAAATCTCTGCAACAACACAGTTGGAGAGAAGTTCCTGCTATCAAGTACTGTTTGCACAAAGCAGCAAAGAAGTGCCAATCATGAGCTCTCAGGAGACTCCCACATCCCATCTGCACACAAGAGGAATTTTAAGTTTTAAACCTAACCTACAGTTTGGGACAAATATCTCAAAAATGCATCTACTAAACAGTAACACATTCATTCTGCTCTCAATGGCAAATAATCACATCAAAAGCAGATTATGGAGAAACAACAATACTGAAGAATTAAGTCTCAGATTAAAAATATTAAGACTTTTATGGCTCATAGAACAAGCTTCAATTTCTTGCATGAAATAGGGAATCTTTTAAGTGAACACACTGTGAGGAAAAAAGTGGATAAATATTGTCTCCTCCAATGAAGCAGAACCTAACACTTTGCACAGATTGAGCAGTCTCACTTTGATGCCTCACCTGCCTGGTTGTTTAGTTCAAAAAGTACCTCCTATCATACAAACTGTTCCAAAGCAGTAATACGATGCAAGTATAAGCTTAACAACCAGGTGGCTGCTCAGCTTCCTTCACACTGACACACTCTTTTAGAATACTATAAAATATTCTGAGACAGGGCCTCCCCCTGTACCCTCCAGCACTCTGCATCCGAGGCATTTTCTCATGGTTCATTAAGGGTTAATCTGAAAACATTTAATGAAGAGTGCTCCATGAATATTTAGCATGTTGCTGGTTGGTAGTGTCAGCTCTGGAAGCTAGTTATTGGGTCAGGCCAAGAGAACTGATGGAAAATGAGGTAATCCAGCAGATGTATATAGTGCTTTGGGTTTTTCTTCCCCTGTCACTAGTCCAAGTGGCTTGTCTGCCTACAGCACAATTTCCAAGTTTGGAAAATAGACATGTGGGATGTTTAGAAAAAAATACAAAGTGGCTTTTACCTAGAAATCTACTTGGCAAGTAAGCTTAAACCACCATAAAAGAAGACAGCCAAGAGCGTTCGGCCACTGGAGATCACCAGCAGAGGCAGTTTGGTACTGTTAAGACAACACCTAATATAACAAAATAAGCATCGCCTGCAAAAGGCATTCAGCCCTGAGCACTGCCATTTTATAACACCTTGCTGAATTTGCACCTTTGGGGTATATGGGTCATACACTGCCTCAAAACACAAAGCTAGAAATCAGTGTTTCTCAGCAACTCCAGTGACAATTTTCACAACTTCAGTTAACCCTAAGCAGGTGGTACTAGGCTCTTCAGATCCACACCTGCTTTCTTCCTGAGGAAGTTGAACTTGTGTCAGAGAAAACTAGGCTACAGCTTGCCTCCCTTTTCTGCAAGACAAAAGGTCCCTCCCTGGCACACTTGTGACTGGCTGCTTGGCTACCACAGACTCAGCTGAACTGTATCTCCAGATAGGTGCAGAAGGTACAGACTGTGTGTTTCAGATTCTGAATGGAAAATGTAGATGTTTAATGGTGGTGGCTGCTAAGTGGTATTATCTTGCATGAATCACTCAAGACATCTTGCACCACATCTATAAAAGCAATGGAAGAGCTCTTCTATTAAACAGGCATAGTTTATAACACATCTATCTCTGGACCTATCACCTCACAAAGATGCCTCTCTGCCTATTGCTGTGGATACCAAATCCACAGAACATCTTGTTACTTCCATCTGGAAAGCTCAGACGCACTGCATTGAAGTGAGCGCTCTGAGAGTATGTTATTTACACATTTTGAAATACCCAAGACACTCTTCTGTAGAGACATTTCAGGTTTCTGGAACATGCAAGGTAGAAGATTATCACACTTTTGTCAAAATATTTTTAATAAACTTTACATGTGAGATGTCTTTAAAACAAAGTTGACAATAGAGCTAGTATGCGAAGCAACAGGTACACAGCACTGTGCTGCACAGGCAGAAGATCTTCAGATAGAAGATGATGCCCATGCTTCTCCCCCACTCATTTGGTTATGAAGGGGAAAGGGACAGTCATTTTGGCTGTGGAGTTCCAGAATTAAGTTTATCTCAGCATGTACACAAGGCTCTACTTTACCAAGAAAACTGCTGCTAATTGCTTCTTTTGCCCCGTTAGAAGTGTCATCTACCTTTTATGGAGATGGTTCTTTAATAGGTGTTTTTCTTCCTTACTCATCCTTCACAATCCACATAAGGACAGTCAACTTTTAATTCTTTCCCACTATGACGCCTCTTGACTTTTGGTTTCTTTGACAAAAAAAATACTCTTAACCATGTGTCCTGCAGCAGCTGTTTGCCTTGTAGCTAAGGACCGCACAGTTTAGAATGAGACATGAACAGTACTTAGTCTACTCTTATCTGCCCTATGACAAAGATAGGGGTTCATTTTCTCCAGCTTTCAAACATGTCTGCCTACACCTCTTCCAGAATGACTTGGGAAAAGAGAAAGTTAATGTTTGACTTCTGTTTTAATTTTATACTTTTTCCTAGTTGTTAGTTAACAGCTGAGCCTGGTGTGCTATGCAGGTAGTTTGTCTGGGCTTACAAATCAGCACTGTATTTCTGAATCAAGATTTGAGAGGTTAAACACATTCATCTTTGTGATCCCTATTTTGGAAGGGGAAAAAAAGTAAATGAGTAGTTAGGAAGAAGCAAAGCAAATGGTTTAGAAGCCAAAAAAATGACCAAAAACATACTTCAACTTTTGCAAGTAGTCTCTCCAGGGCATTTGATCTATGTGTGCACGAGTTTTATGGTTTAATTTCCTTGTTATGCCAGCTCTTAGGCAAACAAAATTCATCATCCCCTTTTCCCAGATTATGAGAAGTCTAGGACCTTTTCTTGCTTCATGAGGATGCACAAAATACAGCAGGTTTTGCAGTGCCAACACCACATTCCTCATTCCCTGGGCACTACAATAATGCATGTGCATTGCCTACTTAGTTAAACGTTGATGGACTGGACTCCAAAGCCCTGCAGGGCACACAAAATCAGCAGGCATATTTTACCACAGAGGAAGAAAAAAGCAACCTGAACAACTGACATGCTGGTCCAAAGTAAAGATATACACATGAACATCTCTGCATTAACTCATTCTAAAGTGAACTTAATCCATTTTCAAAGCAGACAGTAGAATTTACAGTCACCGGCCAGTTAATTCCCAACGAGAACAACATCATTTGGATGCAGAACATTCATTTGAAAATAGCTAGCACAAACCTTCTTTACTTCATTCTTCTGTAAACAAACATTAAGAACCTGACATATCCATGGCAACTTGTGCTGTGGAAACGAGAATTCAACATAACCTTTTAAAAAAATGATGCCAGTTCTTTCACAAAGAATTCACTGAAGAAACCATAAACCCTGTAGGGTGACACTGTAATAATAAATTTAAATGTAAATGTCAGTGGAGGCCTAAGCTTAAACCCCACACCTGCAGAAAGAAGCCTGCAGGGATTTCAGTCTGATGCTACCAGTTTTATAAAAGGTATTTCATTGCCCTGAAGACCCCACAGGCCCTCTCACTCTTCAACAGTGCTGGTTTGTCGAACTGGAATGACCTCACACTACCATGGCCCCCAGCCTCTCAAGGAACTTCAGTTACCTTAAATGAAAACAGAAATCCATAGGGTAGTTGTGTCGCTGTTAACAATGCTAAAGGTCAAACCAGTTTATGCTGATGCAGCCTCCACACTTACTAAAACTAGCTAGTAAGCAGAACTGGGATTCAAAATTTAAATTCTGCAAGCTTTTTGTACCTTATAAATCATGAAGCCAAACAACTATACCATACCTCTGAAGTCTTTGAGAAAGGAGCTGCCTTCAACAGTAGTAGGGAAGAAAAAAGCAGAAGAAAAGAAGAGGCTGCATTTTCCATATACAAAGACTAGGGAAAATACTACAGTAAGTTCTACTGTGTTAGGTATTTTTTACCCACCCAAATTTTAAATGGTTGTTCTTTAACCAAAAGATACTGTAGCAGAAGACAAACACAACCTAAGAATTCATGAATTAAAACCGTGGGCTTACATACCAACTTCTAATGCAGAAAGAAAGACATGTCAGAGCTTCCATCTCTAGCTACAAACAAAAATTAATCCTTGAAGCATTACATTCTGTGCATGGAAAACAGGGTGAGGAATTAAACATGCCCTTCAGCAGCTCATAATTCACAATCGTATCTAAGATTAAGATGCTGACAGTTCTGTCTCCCAGGCTCAAGTTCCTGCTACCCGACCACACTGCCTCTTATTCATCCATCTTAATTGCCAGGTTTAGGAAAAAGGGCAATGGAAGATAGAGACTGGTATCTGCTAATGAGGGGGATGTTTTATTTTATATCTTAAGTCTAACTCAGAGTAATGTGCAAAGCAGTCTGAAATCTCAGAATCAAACATACCACGGGGTTTTAAGAGCCTAATTTCTCCCCTGTCCCCACAGCAATTTTATATGAAGCTGGGGAAGAAAGATGATTCTGGAAGTTTGTAGCCACCAGAACATGCTTAGCGCATCAACTGGAAGATATTTACAGTCATGAAATGGAAGTGAGCCACAAGACATATAAAAGCATTTCCCCCCTCTCCTCCAATGCAATATTACTTCTCTTTGAAGCGTAGAGAGTAGAAATGAGGGAGTACAGATGTGCAATTTTGATAGCAAGACCCATTAACACAAAAAATGAGAAAGTGATTTACTTGGACCCAATTCTATTAACCACTTTGAAACCTTTTTAATTTGTATGCCCCTGCTTTCTAGAAACCCTTCTAGGATTTTTTAATACTATAAAATACCATCTGGAAAGGAGCTCAATCAATCGGCTAATACTGTCTCTAAGGACCTGGGGAGAAAAGCACGGTCTAGACGTAGTTAATCTGGCACTCTAAAAATGGAAATACCAGTCTTCCCAAGCAATCTGTTCCAGTGGGTCACTTTTTTTTTTTTTCTAGTGTCCACCTACACTATCTTCGTTGCAGTTTAAGTGCATTACCAGTGGTTCTGTTGTCAGAGTGGCTAGTGAAAAATGCTCTCCTCCCATTTGTATCTCATCCAAAGACAATTCTTCCTTCTCCCTGTAGTCTTCTGTTATTTAAAGGAAACAGTTCTAAATCCTTCTGTGACTAAACTAATTATTTTTGAGATTTTCTTCTCTTTAGTTTCCTCCATACTCTTGAAGTACACAGGCTTTTCCTGGTGAAATGACCACACTTAGAACTGTCACATGATTTATGGACAATTATCCTGCTTATGTACCACAGCACATGTGACTTGTTTGCAACATCTATTTTAACAGAATCATATATGGTTTGTTAACTGCAGCATCCCCAGATCCTTTGCACAAAACTCATTCTATTCCCCTGTTGTTTACTTGTGCAGAGATGGTCAATATATGGAGGCTCTTGAGTCTTGTTCTTATCCAAAGGGTGTATTCCTCCCCATGTCACTTCTCTCTCCCCTTTCTTCAAATCACTCTGAACCCTAACCACGTTTTCTGACACACTTGCAGCAGTTCCTGGCTTGGTACCATCTGCTGCTAATACTGCACAGCCTTAACGTTTCACTTAAATTTAAATTAGTGACAGAACCCTGTGGAGACCATTCAGTCTAGACATCCTTTGGTCTGACAGTGATCCGCAAAACTATTTAAGGTTTTTCAACAACTTCACATTATTTAGAGGAAACGTTTCCTTGCTTTTCATACAGACAAAATCATTAGACTAGCCCATTAAACTGAGAACATATTTGTTCCTCCTGAACAAGGATGAATACCATGTGGTAAAAGGATGTTTGACTGCTTGTGGATTTTGAGAAAATGCACATTTATGTTTGACACCTGCCCCTCTCAGATACAGGTACTGGCTTGGCTTCTCCCTCTCTTGAAAGAACTTTATCAGTCTACATGGGAACCGATAGCAGTGCTGAGACTAGGAACCAGGTGATGCAAAATGACCTTGTTTGAGTTTCACTGGCTTTTCAAATTAGCACTTTTATAAGCATTCTTTATTATTTTCCTTATCTAAGGAAAGTTCCTACACTTCTGTTTCTGGGGTCAGGTATAACTGCAGCTTATCCTGCAATAAAGATAAATCTGAAACAAGTGCACTAAACATACTTTTTTTTCCAGCACCGTGCTATATTTCTTTAATCAGTAGCAAGCCAACCTCTTATTCTTCTTATGAGCACGTGTAAACTATTCTAGAAGTACACTACCTTAACTGTAGTAAGCACAAAAGGATGCCCTTAGTAGCAAACATACCTGAATAGATAGAGGAGGAGCTAGCCCTGCAGAAAAACCTCTCTAGAGATAAGAACACACCAATGTAAACGGCTTGTTGTACAGTATAATGTCTTTGTATCATGCATTTCTGTTATTTAACCATATTTCCCTTCAAATCTCTATTCTCAAATTGTTTAACGTAACTGTCTTAGTGTCAGGACTTTCTTAAACAACTTTACAGAAAGAAAAACATACTTTAATTAAAGTATGCAATCAGAAATTTTAAATATTTTTCTGAAGAAAAAAAAAAAAGATTCATCCAAACTTGTTGGAAAAGGTTGCAAACAACTGATTTCTTAGAATATTTTCACCCCTCAGCTCTTTCATTACTTGTCTGCACCCTAACTTAGTAAGCACCCAGCAGCATCTCCATTCAAGTTACCACTAATCCAGTTTAGTAAACTGGGAAAATAAAGTCTTACGTTACAGATGGAAATGATGCAACCGATCACCAAATACCTTATCAGTACTAAATTAGGTCTCTTGTGTCCTGTTCTGGTGGACATCTGACCACGTGTTGAGCTCACTCAACTTGCTAACCAGAAAAGTAACCTAAGCAAGTATTTTTCTCCTTAGCAAATTACATAGTTTTATGCCATGACCACATAAGCAGAAAGCAAGACGAGTTTCTACATGCTGCAGTAGGAAGTTTTGAGTTCTATTTCCCAACAAGTGCTGTCACCCTGATCTAGAACATTAACTACAGTCATAGCAGAGCTGCGCACATGGCAGCCACATCTATAACAAACTATTTGATATTTTTAATTTTAGATCCTCTCAGGAAGCTAGTCTATACAGGTCTAAAGTCCCTGCAGAAAGGTAACAGTGAGGGGGAAAAAAAAAAAAAAAAAAGCAGCAGCACAAAATTGCTCCATCAGTTCACACCACTCCCATCTGCCCTTCTCCATGCAACAACCATGACTGCTGGTTTTGGTCCATGTTTTATTATACAAAGTAGTGAATGATAGAAGACTACTCAAAAGCAGCACATACAGAGAGATAACTACATCTCATTAAGAACTACCAAAATATTTACTTTGTTCAATCTTTTCACTTTACTATATTTCTGTGTTCTACTCTGCCCCAGTGATCCTGCTTAGACCTGCAACGCAATGGAGAAAATTCACAACACAAATACAAGTTTCCAGTCAAGGCAAACAAGATACCAGAGAACATCCTCCTACAGGGCTGACAAAAGAGCTGGCATTAAGCCCTGAAGAGCAAAGCAGTATAATCATTTAGGGATATTATTCAGACCCACTATTACCAGTCTACTAAATTTTAACTCAGAACCCCTCATGCTACAGCAGCGACCACCAGACCCTCCCTGAAATTCAGAGGGCAACACTGAAAGGTAGAGTAGACAGCAGGACTTAACTGCTGTTAACTACTGTTGGACCTCAAAAGTAGGAAGAAGCTCCAGTGTCTGTCTCAATCCAATTATTACAGCTTCAGTTTGTGGGTTACACAGATTTAGCAGCCTAAGCCCTAAATGCAGCAAGGAACTCTGAACAGTATAGTCAAATTGCCTTTGGGGGTTAGACGAATATATGCCAATTTCAGAAAAAAAAAAACAAAACAAAACAAAAAAACACCACACACACACACACAAAAAAACACCGAGATGCTAGTTTCTCCTGCCTAGATCATAAAAATAGAAAATCACATATTTCTTAAAGTCAGTAACTCCTTGACTGTATATGTTATTGGTAAAGCTGTGACAAAGAAATTAGAGCTTTGGCAAGTAACAGATTTTGAAACCACCCCATGCCCAAGCCACCCACCATCAAACATCAATGATGGAAATCTATTGGGGAAAAAGAATAATTTAAACCCTCAGTTTTCCCCAGAAAACAGTTTGGTTTGTAGAATTCAACCATATCCAAGACAGTAACAGACAGACATGTGACCTTCTCATGGAAACAATTAAAAAAATTAAAAATTTATCTGTCTGGAGTTTGAGTTGGCCAGACAAATCAATACATTTAGCCATAACTCAACAGCACTACTTACAAAGCATGTAACTGTTTCCCCATTCATGCCATCTCTACCAGGTATTTTTAAACAGGCAACAAGTTGCCAAAGTCCTGAGTTTGCAGTGGACCTTACACTGGCTTTGCTTAATAGAAAATTCAGCTGAGAAGTTCACTGACACAACAGTTAAGCAGTTACACATAAAGCCAGTTTCAGTTCACAGCTGACCATGACACTACTTTCTTCAACTGCCTTAATATATAAACAATTATTTATTACACAATAATACATTTACAAACACTATACTCCAAAAACCTTGATACAAATCTTGCTTTTTTTCATTTCAGAAAATACACAATCACTAATTGAGGCCCCAAAAATTTCTAGGACTAATCAGGATCTTAGACTTTCAGAGAAGTGAGTTCTGAACTATATTAATGATCTTATTTTTAGTTTTAATTCCATTATGTTTTTATAGAGGTATCAGCATGACATACATTTCACATGATAACTTCAAAGGGTTAAGATTAAGTTACTGAATTCTTGCAATACCTGCTGTAGTTTTTTATGGTATTAAAGAAGCTATCAACAATAAGTGAGAACATATGTTTAAGACTAGGGTAAAGTTTATTCCAAGAGGCAAAAATTCCCTTCAGCTTTATATAATTATTTTGAACTGCATACGTATTAAAGGAAATATTTTAACTTACTTACATATTCAAACTATGTGGCACAGTACTCTGTAATTTTCTAAGCCCAAAACATTGTAACTGCAGCAATCTTTAATGAATTACTTAGTTCTTAGAATCCCCTCTCTTCCTTCCTCCTACCCAAAGATCTCTCCACACCACCCACTTTTTATGAAACTTCAAGAACTGCTGCCCAGCAAGTGTTTCAATATGAAATATTTTTACCTTTAGGAATGGGTCCTATCACCTGTTTTGCTGAGCATAGCAACTACTTTCAGCAAACAGAAAGGGGAGAAAACACCAAATAAAGTCTTTTGAGTTCACATAAAGTCTAGAGGCATCATCAGTTCAAGCCTGTAAGTATCAAGCAGCCACAGAATCATAGAATCACTATGGTTGGAAAGGACCTCTAGGATCAAGTCTAGCCTTCATCTCAACATTTCCCTTACTACTAGGCCATAGTCTCAAGTGCTACATCTGCTTGTTTTTTGAATGCCTCCAGGGATGACAACTCCACCACCTCCCCGGGCAGCCTGTCCCAGTGCCCATTGTCTTACAACTAATACGAAGGTGCAAAACTCAGAATAACACAAATGAGGCCTCACAAAAAAAAACCAAAAAAAAACAAAAAAAAAAAAACACACACAACCCACCAAACCCAACCCTGAAAACCTCAGCTTTAATTCCAGCACTACCCCGAAGCAGAAGTGTAATCTGAGCTGTGTCATTCCACTCACATTCCACACAGAATGGATTTTGTGTTTACAAAATGTGTCTTCTCAAATCTCACTACTGATGCTCCATCCCGTGTATAAATACTTAATCACAGACAAGCACTTCACAAAAGGCAGCTCAAACACATATCAATGGCAAATGCATCTTCCCCAAGCTAAAACAGAAAGAAACTCTTAAGTGACACACACAATTAAATGACTTTGGTAAAGAGGCCTTAAAGTGATGTGCAGTGAAAGAGCCAATTTCTTAGGCTAGTCATTTTATGTTTAAAAATATTTTTAAAGTATACTCATTGATCAGACAGGTAAAAGTCACAGGAAGATTATGATACCATACTTAGACATTCAAACCTGAAACAATGCTCAACAAGACTCTCCTCAAACACTTGGGAAAACAGCAAATGCAATATTTTTCAAAAGCAAAGCCACAAGCACAGTGCTAACTGTCGCAAGGAACCTTACTGCCTTCGAGATTTACTCCTTGGTACAGCTCCAACAGGCCCGTCCCATCCCATGCGAGGATGGCAATGGCAGAGAGAAATACCAGGAAGTCCAAACCAAGGCTGTTTACAGCCCTTGACCAGCCTTGTTATATAAAGACAGAAGATAAAGAATTATCACTTTAGGAGGGGCAGAGATTCTTGACAATCCAGGAATAACAATACTTTAATTTCTAAACATGATGGCTCTGCACAAGAAAGTCTCACTATCGCTGAGAATGCACCCTTCCCCCAGGAACCTAAGTGTTTTCAGATGACAAGGGAAACATTTCCCCCTATTAAAACCAGAGCTATCTCCTTCCCATTTTATCTTCATGTCAAGTTCATTAACAAGGAGAAACTAACCAAGACTAAAACACAGTATCCATCTGCTCATAGTTATGGCTTAATTTAGTCATTTTTATTAATTTGTGCCACATAGCACAAGAGTTATGTTGTGCTACAGACAGCACAAGAATGTTTTTCTCATGCTGTGTTTGTCTGTTTCTACAAAAACAACAATGCTATAGATTAAGACACACAGCAAGACCTCTCTTCAGAGACTTGAACACAGAAAGTTAACATTATTTCCAGGCATACGTCGACTATACCAACCCACGAGAAAGCAAGTTTTTCATGTCTCCCATGGAGGACAAAGATGGGGTGAGGAATAAGGACAGGAAGGGCAGAAAGAGTTTCTTTAGCTTCTGTAAGTTGAGCACACTGTGACCACCACTCTGGGCTCTGCACCATTGAGGACACCCAGCCTGCCACCCTACCATGTCCCTCTTGAGGCTACCTGTACAGCTCCACTCATTTTGGGCTGCACACCTTAAGCTGTCTCCATAGCACAAGTCCCCCAGTTCCCCACCTCAGCAGTGAGATTTCCCCTTGCAAGGATGTGCTCCACATGCTCTGTTCTCATTTCCATCCACACACGCCCAGGACCATGCACCTTATGGTCACTAGTTCTTCTTGTGCCCGTCACTTCTATCAGATGTATCTCTACTTAATTTCAAGTGGCACTTTCCTGCCTATACACCAACTAGTTCCTCACTCTGTCTTTCCTCAATGCTACATTCCCTCCTCAGAAAACTTTATTCTTGCAAGCTCTATGCTACCCCACATCAACGCTGCAGCCTCTAGTCTCCTGTGCAAACTCCACTTCCCAACACCTCTTTCCTTGCTTCTCTTTGCCCCCTTCACCTGGCCTGATTGCTTGCACTTTTAGATCTTTTCCTTCCCAGTTCACCATCTGACACATTTTCTCTTTCCTCACAACTCTTCCAGACACAGATTTATTTCTCTTAATATTGCATGCTAGAGAATCTCCCACAGAGCAATTTAAACTGCTATTAATAATAAGAGCATAAAGGTCAGCTTAAAAAAAAAAAAAAAATAAAACAAAAAAAAAACCCAAAAAAAAAAACCAAAACAAAACAACTTTCACCTTTATAAAATTGCTTCACACACAGTTCAGGGCTTCCCAGCCAAGGAATTCTCTTATTCTAGCTTTCACCAACTCAGCTGGACTGTGCTCTTTGATATCCAGAATGTTCCTCAAAAGCTCTTGACTTGTTGGATTCGGTATTTCAAAAATTACGTGACAGATAAATTCACACTTTGACTACTGCAAGCCTCAAATAACAGAATTCAGATGGCAATTTCATGTGGCTGTTCTATTAATGCCAAGACACATGCAGCAACAGCATTGGTGTATCACACCTCAAGAAGAAATCCCCTTAAAACGGTAAGTTACTGGAAGAGGGGTCTCATTTTTACAGTAAAGCTAAAAAGCATTTAGTATACAACAAAACACTGATCTGTTAATAGTTATCTGCATTTAAAACTTCAGTGTCAGACAAGCAGTAGTTGCAAATTTTCACTATTTTGTTGCAGTCTCACCGAACCTATGATTTAGAGGCTACAATCCACTCTCACATTGAAGTTAAACCAACCTGCTTTCTTAGGGCAGAAAAGCAAGTCTTTTTCTTTTTTCCTTTTTTTAATAGAAGAACATTTTTACACCTTTCCATAGTGTTTAATTTTTGCTGCATTTCACACCAAAGGCCCAGTTGACTTTGTAAAAACTGCTCACAGGAAGTCACACTAAACTCAGAAATACCATATGTTTGTCAAACAAGAAACTACCCATGGTTACCAAACCAAATTAATGACATTGATCACCTTAAAGAGAGATAGTTGTAGGCTTGCTAATTATCTGAGGTGCTTATTACGTATTTCAAAGTTTGAAAGTAATTCTATACTTCTATCAAAGCTAATAAATCAATCATCTCTGTTAAAGGCTGGGAGGAAAAAAAGCAAAGCTTACTGCTCAAATCTACGGTCAACATATGAGAAGCATTACTATGAAAGCCATTCAAAAAGCCTCCTCATGGGAAAGGGTAACATTATGAGAACTAAGTGTTTTCACATGTTCTCTTTACCTTTGTTCTTTTACAGTCTTATTTTTCACCTTTTCTACGGCAAGATTTTTTTGGAGGCTGCTAATCTGAATTCCATCTCTTTCTTCTCAAGGCCCCTTGGGATCACTCTCTCCCATCAATGTCTTTCATTCCTGCGACAGCAATTCTCTGATCAGTCAAAAATAGCTTCATATGGTGTTCTCCAACAGAGTTGGGAATCTGCAATGGTAGCAGATTTGGAAAGGAGGAGTGAGGAAAAAAAGTGAAGGGAAAACCCCTACTTTCTCAGCAATGTTGTAAGCCTGTTTGCTAAAGGATAACAAACGTGCTTCATCCTGAGTCATGCCTCTCACGCATTACTGAGCAAGAGAAGGCAACCAAACTGAAGCAAAAAGTACTGCTCTATAGAGGGGAAGGCACAGCCACCAAAACTGCCCTCTCCCAGGTTCCACGAAGGCGAAGCTACCACTGCAGCCTTATTCATCACATCACACAACCCACATACAATCTTAACTCTGCTCCAGTGAGTTCAAAAGCAGGTTAAAAAAAATGGAAAATCCAGTCCTTGTGTTTTGTTCCCTATATACAGACAATTCCTCCTAAAAGGGGGAAAAAAAAAAAATCTAAAACAAATCCACCCGAGTTATGTTACAAAGTGTCAAATGCTAATGTAGTCTTCCATATTTCGCACAACTATAGCATCAGTTCCCAGTTTCAACTTCTGTCTCTTTTAACTGACATACACATTTAAGCTTCTAATCTCAAAATAACCATGTCCTCAAACTAGGCTATTATATTACTACAGGATATTACTCACTTTGCTGTAAAGGAGGAAATAAATCTTTCTGCAGAATTTGATTTTCCTATTTAATGACTTCCAAAATATCTTATACTACAATTGTTCAACCATTCTACTCCTAAATAGAAATTTAGTGTCAAAGGCTGATGGGTTTTGTTACTTTAAGCTTAATGCTTAAAGATAATGAGCTAAAGAAAGCCCCTGGATATTTGCTTGCCTCTATTTTGTATCTCAGTTCAGTTGTGCATTCAGCTATCAGCACAGCAGCTGATCCTAGTACGAGCTGCAGTTTCTGGGAGCTACTGAAAAACTAAAGAAACCCAAGCCATTTATTTTATCTTCAGAGTAAAATATAAACATATGTAAAACAATTTGTCAATGATATAAACATTATAACATAATAACGCTTATAAACATTCACAGTATTTGCTGAAGTCAACAATTTAGTGATTACAAACTTAAAATATTTACCGCAAGAGTCTAAATGCTGGTGGTTCAAGTATTTATCTTTTCTTAATACGCATTTCCCCACTCGAAAGATCACTGTTCCCCCTCAGCTGTTTCACATGAGATCTCTTCCACTTCCACCACTGCAGACTCTTATCCCTTTGCCCAGTTAAGATATCCCCCCTTCCTCTCAGTCCCTGTCTGTCCCAACTGCTCCCTTGTACCTTTACTCCCCTGCAATTCCACCAATTGACACTTTTAAAGCTGAGAACATTTATAAGCCCATCAAAGATTTGGATGCCTTATCCTAAATGTTTTTTACTATTTTACAGGTTTAAGACAAATATTCTATAACAAACTACTTGCAACTCTGATCGCAGTTCTCGTTCATTTAAAATACAGGTGCTACAGGCACACTTGGAGTAACTACAGCTCTTCATGCTTCTCCTGAAGAGAGATGGCTGTCATTTGCTGATGCACGTGAAACATCAACCATTCTGTAAAATCCTATTTTTCAATCTTATGAAGACTTTGAGAAAACGGCTGGAGTGTCCTATTGCTTTCCTCACAGAAGTGCTGTCAAGCAAACTTCTAATAACCTCTTCTCCTCTACTAGGGGAAAAACAAGCAGAAACCACCATATGAGCTAGCTGTCCTTCACGTGGGAGCTAAGCCACTCTGGAAGCGGGGTACAGTGACAGCTGGGTGCAAAGGCTGCAGATGCAGATACCACTGGTAACGTGGTATACTGGCTATTTGCACTGAACACAGAAACTGAAGAGGGTTGCATGCTACTCATCGTGTACGCATCTCTGGACAGACCTCTGCCTTAATAGTGTCTCCAGCACACCTCCAGCGTTTGCAACCACCATTGGAAGCAATGCTTAAGCAGTTTATCAGAATGTTGGTTGTGCAGAAAGAACTCAGGAGTTATTTGACTTAAATTATCTTCACTTCCTGAGATAAAGGGTCCCACATTAGCACCCTTTAGAAACCCCTGCCCGTAGACCTTGCGTTCTCAGTCTTTGCTCCTAACAAATAAACTGAGCAGCTACAAGCAGCCTATGTCTGAACAAAGACCAAAAGCACACGAAAGGCTGGTCATATTTCAGTCCAGAATGAAGGGGAAAAGTTAAAAAAAAACCCCAAACAACCAGCTCCCACTAAAAAACACAAGCATTGAGGCATAAACGTGAGGAAAAATATTAATTTTTCAATTCTAATAAGGCTCAAAAGCCACCAGGGCACAGCTGGCTGCCCAGCGGC
>NW_008621193.1:19778-20099 GCF_000691845.1 Merops nubicus | reverse complement strand
GAACGTCTACACGCTGGTGGTGATGTGCCACTCGGCGCGCTGCGCCGCCCCCATGTACAGCTCCATCGTCAGCCTGGCCCTGGCCGACCTGCTCTACCTCTCCACCATACCCTTCATCGTCTGCACCTACCTGGCCCAAGACTGGTACTTCGGGGACCTGGGGTGCCGCATCCTGCTCAGCCTGGACCTGCTCACCATGCACGCCAGCATCTTCACCCTCACCCTCATGTGCACCGAGCGCTACTTGGCCGTCACCCGGCCCCTGGACACCCTGAAGCGGTCGCAAGGCTACCGGAAGGTGAAGGCGGGGGGGTGCCGGGC
>NW_008621193.1:16737-19689 GCF_000691845.1 Merops nubicus | reverse complement strand
GGGCCGTCTGGTCGGTCTCGCTGCTCCTGACCCTGCCCATGATGCTGATGGTCACCCTGACTGAGGGGAGCAAGGCGGAGGGCAAGGTGAAGAGGATCTGCGCGCCCACCTGGAGCGTGGACGCCTACCGGACCTACCTGACGGTGCTCTTCAGCACCAGCATCATGGCCCCGGGCATCATCATCGGCTTCCTCTACACGCGCCTGGCTAGGACCTACCTGGAGTCCCAGAGGAACCCCCCCCACAAGGAGAAGAGCAAGAGGTCCCCCCGGCAGAAGGTCCTCATCATGATTTTCAGCATCGTGCTGGTCTTCTGGGCCTGCTTCCTGCCGTTTTGGATCTGGCAGCTGGTGCGACTCTACAGCAGCTCCCTACAGCTCACCACCCAAACCCAAAAGTGCATTAACTACCTGGTGACCTGCCTGACCTACAGCAACAGCTGCATCAACCCCTTCCTCTACACCCTGCTCACCAAAAACTACCGGGAGTACCTGCGCAACAGGCACCGCAACTTCTACAGGTTCACGTCCTCCTTCCGCAAGAGGGGCTCCAACCTGCAGTGCTCCTGGGGACGGTCCATGTCCTCCAGTAACCAGTATGACTACAGCTCTGAGGCCGTGGGCATGGCCACGCTGAAGGACAAGTGAGGAAGAGGAGGCGCTCCAGAGGCACCAGGACCAGCAGAGCATCTGGCCAAGGTAGGGCTTTGGGACCCCTTAGCCCTGAAGGGTCCTAAAAATTCATTTCTGGTGGTCACTCTAGATAGGGACAAGAAGTGGCATGAACTCAAGTACTATGAGATGCATCCGAATTTCCGTCTGGCTTAGTGCTTTTGGGGTGTTCCTGCTGGGAGCCAGCAGCCGTTCATGACAAACCCTTTGGGGTTTTGGGTGCCGAAGATGAGGTGGAGACTTGTGCAGTTCTGCCACAAACTCTTCTCACGCTTTGCTGAGTTTTCCCGGCTCCAGCTCTGCACCATTTCTCCTGTGTGGTTTCTCAGTGCTGTCTTCAGGCTACAAGCCAGGGCAGATCTGCAGAAGGCTGAAATTGCCCTGGTGTTGCTTGGTTTTGCTGCACGCCCTGGGTTTGCCCTGTGTATTACTGTTCTCTGTTTCCAGAGTGTGTAAAGAGACCTTTAAGACCCTTTTCCTATTTCCTGTGACATTACAGTGCACTACAGCTTCATCAAGCTTAAAGTCTCTACTCTAAAATTCATTGCAGCAGCACTTTGAACTCCAAGCACTCAAAAACCACAAGGTAAGCTGTCAAAATCCACAGGATTATCTAAAAAAAGTTAGTAATTGTTTAAGGTTTCTACCGAAGGTGATCTAAATTTTCCACTGATTTTTTTTTTTTTTTTTTTTTCCTTAAGTTGGTTCGTTTCTCAACAGACAACAGGGCTTGAAAACCCAAAAATTTGCCTTGGAAAGAAAGAAATATGTCTTGTAATCGTGTCACGGAAAGACCTGAGGCTCTAAGAAAAATTACTGAATCCTGTATTGTGATACTCATCATAAAAGGGAAAAAACTATTCATGACATTTCATCAAAAGTATTTTTCCTCAGTGTATTCTGCTCATTTTCTCCCCACTTAGCATCTTGTAGTAAGCCTTCACCACAGGTAC
The DNA here is from genome assembly GCF_000691845.1 of Merops nubicus. Classification (NCBI taxonomy): domain Eukaryota; kingdom Metazoa; phylum Chordata; class Aves; order Coraciiformes; family Meropidae; genus Merops; species Merops nubicus. The sequence continues at coordinate 18,065 of NW_008621193.1, read as the reverse complement.
TGCAGACGCCTGTAAGCACCTAAACAATTGTAAAACCTCAGTTTTTAAAATAAATGCTGATTAAAAAGTGCACTATCATCAGGCTTCCCCTTGCATGGTCTCTTCACCTGGCTCAGGGGGTGTATTTACCAAGGGAGAGGCTCTGTTCGGGGGGATGGAGCTGTGTTCAATATTCCTCTTTCCTGATCTGGGACGGGTGTTGGGGATGAGTAAAGCACAGTATGAGTTGCATAAACTATTGAAAGCAGCTAGTGATGCTCAGGGACATCTGAAACAGCAGGCAGCTGCTTGAGGAGCAGTCATTTCCACTTCCTCACAGCATGCTCTGACCCCATCCATCTGAGGGGAGCCACCCTCCAGCCCAGCAGCTTTACTGGGTTCCTTTAAGGTACCAAATTTGGGGTACGCCTGTGCTAAAGCAGAGACACAACGCGCTGACACCACAGCCAGGGACTGGGAGCAGAGGACCCAGCACAGCAACATGCTGGGTCTTAGGCACTCAACTAACAGCAGAGAAACAAACCCTTCAGGGCATGTGCTGGCTGAAGACCAGAGGAGCATGTTCCTGTGCCAGGAGTCTGGAATTATTCTTACAGATGCAGTTGTTGGGGTGCTTTTGGGGGAGAGAGGAATAAGTAACTCACCTCAGAATTGCTTGTATTGCTTTAAACCACAGGACTGTCTAAGAAACACGAGTGACCACTTTGTTGTGTTCCAGTATTGTGTAGACTACTGGGCTGGGTTGTATAAATCGACCTAATGGTGCCCATTCCCTTCGGAATCACACACAGGTCCCATTGGGAATTGGCAGGGAGAGCAGCCTTCTGCAGTTTTTAGGAACACCTTTTCAGGAACATTTCATTTTTTAGTTATTCATTCTGAAGTCATTGTTACTTTTCCTTTGCTTCCCATGGAAGGAGTCATGCCTAGAAAAAAAAGGATGAAAATGCAGAGCAGATGAGATCTACACTTGTAACCTACTGTGGGGATAAGCAAACAGAAATGTTTCATTCAGGGCACGCTTCCCAGGATGTCCTATCAGTCCCCAGAAGGGATCCTGCTGCTCTGCTCGGCGTCACAGACAGCTTGCAGAGGATGTGCTTTCGGTGTGCCATCATCAGAGCACGACACATCAAAAGGCTGATGGAGAAGCGTCCAGAGGAACGGTGCAATATTGGATATTTGTCACCCATAGGGTTTTTCAGCCAATATGTGCTCCAGCTCAGTCCCATCCCAGCACTGCTCCTCTCTCCCATCAGGCTCTGATAAACCCATAGGAGGTCACTAACAAGAGAACCAGCTTGCTGCAGCCACAAAGCACGTCCTTG
>NW_008621193.1:0-16706 GCF_000691845.1 Merops nubicus | reverse complement strand
AGACCCTGCAGAACACACAGAACCAGCCAGCAGCCAGCAGATGCTGCTGTGCGTGATGAATGAGGGCTCTTCAGCAGTGCAACAAGCACCACATGGTGCAGACCTTCACAAATACGGCTTCTTGGGAGCCTCTTGTACTCCCAGGGATCAGAGCTCAATTTAACAGATGAATTACATAAACCACATCCCTCTTATTGTCCCATCAGACCCGTTAAACTGCCAAAAACCAGAAGGTTTGACCCACTTCATAAATAGCCGGCAAGAGCAGATGTTTTAACTGAGTTCCTCTTGTCTGTAATTGGGCAAGCCTTGACTCTGCTGGGTGTGCTCATGTTTTGGAAATGAGGAGACAGTCTTCATGTATCTTCCTTTAACAAGAAAAACAAATTAATCTGGCAGTTGGCTTTGGAGAGGGATTGCTGCTGCCTGTGTGTAGCACAGAGTCCTGTCCAGGGCTGACACAACCTCTAAGTTATTCACAAGGGGCAGCTTTGCCTGTAGCTCACCCAGAGCAGTTTGGGGAGGGTGTTGGTAGGATCTCAGTACTCATAAGCACATCTCCCTGCAGTCAGTAAAAAATGCAAAAAAAAAAAAAAAAAAACATGCAAAACTGCTGTAAAGCAGCTCAGGCTATTTCTGACATGAAGGAGAGATGTTACCTCTCCTCATCACTGAGAGGGATGAGTCAGGACTCCCAAAATCATGAGATGAAAACTACACCTTTTCTCCACAACTACACAGGCTGCAAAAATGTATGAAGATTGAGACAGACACATAACTACAGTCTGGATGATGGGATTTGGCAAACTCTCCGTATTTTGTCTCTTCCCTCAGGGTAAATCTGAAGCATCTCGGGCCAGGGATGAAGTAACAACAGGAAAGTCAGTCAGGCTGTAAAGAAGCAAAATGTGGTGATTTCCTTGAAAACAATTTTACTTTAGCTATTCTGCATTCCAAGAAGGCAAGATCTGTGGACTTTGGGGATATTTATCATACCCAAATCATTATAATCCCATGGTTCTTAATGGTGGTTTTTTTTTTTCTTGTAAGTGAAATTTTGCTGCAGGTTTAGTAACTCAGCCAGTTCTTGAGCAAAATGGGAAATGGTGATTTTAGGAAAGGCAACAGTATGTTTCTTGTTGGGCCAGAGGTTGTCACTGCAAAACTCCACACATACCTTGCAAGAAGCAAGTAGTTTAAACACTAGAAAATCTTTTTGAACATCCCTTAGGGTTTAGGTTTTTAAGACAAAAACAGAAAACACAACAATCTAGACTGTGAAAGAAATTCAGGTTCATCCTGAGTGCTCTTTCTTTCCTTTCATCTAAGGTAGTATCTGCTGCAGCAGTGTCAATTTTTCCACTTTCACTTGAAAAGAGAAACCACCAGTCCTTCGTGGAATAGGTGTGAACAGTTGTTTTCGTCAGACACAAGGGAATCTGTTTAAACCTTACAGAATTTTTGCAGACTTCACCTTCAGGCACACGTTTTTGATCATTTCTCCTCACTTTTTAAAACCAAATTGGCAGTAAATGCTCAAAAGCCCCACATTACAATTTAATCCTGAATGTGAGCAAATTGTTAACATTTTAACTCCCATTTGAGCAATCATTTTTGGTGCTTAGTGTGTGATTGAATACCAGAGAAGCCAGTGGAGAAGAGGTGATTTCATGAGCACACTGCACCTCGTGTGGTGCAAAAGGCAGGGTGACCAAGTCCATAACCTTTTCCCCCAGCAGCATGATGAGAGGGGAAGGTGCATAAACCTCATCTCCAAGCCCAGTCCTTGAGCTGTGGGAGCAAGTATTTCTTTAAAATATGTGATAAGAACATCGGAAGGAGAGAAAGCTGTTGAGAAGAGGAAACCTACGACCAAGTGCCAAGTTCCCCCTCCTGCATTTCTTCCCATGCCGAACCCAGACCAGCTTTCTTCCTCTCATTTTGCACAGCAGCCTCACTGCCAGCACCCACAGAAACACCCAGAGCTGGTGACTAACCACACTTTAGCCCAGCTGGTGCTTTTTTGCCTTATAATATTGGTTGTTGCTGTTAGTTTCAAGTCTTTCTGGGGACTAGGAGATATGTGGAGTTAATTGCTGTGGCTTATAAGAAATACATCGCCTTGTCTTCAGAACAATAGCTGCGGCTTCACAGGATGCAAGTACCGTGTAAAGTTATTGTTATTATCATTATATAAGCTTTTCTGCCCTTGTTTGGGAACGTATCTAAAGCACAGCAGAGAGAAAGGATGCGTCAGTTGGTTGCAAAGTATCAGGGGGGTTGGATGGCCCAGGCTGGGTTTTGTGAAAGTAGAGGGAGGAGCTCGCTTGGCCAGCCCTCTAGGATGCAACAAGGTTCTGTCACATACCCAACACTGAAAGAAATTATTGAGGTATATTAAAACCCTAAATGGGATATAAATTGGAAGGGGTTTTGTAATTATAAATATTTGAGCCAGCAGTGTGCTTTTGTGGCCAAGAAGGCAAATGGTCTCCTGGGCTGCATTAAGAATATGGCCAGCAGTGAGGTTCTCTGCCCCCTCTGCTCTGCCCTAGTGAGCCTATATCTGCAGCACTGTGTCCAGTTCTGGGCTCCCCAGTTCAAGAGAGACAAGGAGCTACTGGAGGGAGTCCAGCAGAGGCTGTGAAGGTCCTGAGGGGCCTGGAGCATCTCTGTGTGGAGGAAAGGCTGAAAGCCCTGGGGCTGGTCAGCCTGGAGAAGGCTGAGAGGCGATCTGATCAATGCTCATCAATATCTAAAGGATGGAGGTCAAGAGGATAGGGCCAGATTCTTGTCAGTGTTGCCCAGTGACAGGACAAGGGGCAATGGGCATAAACTGGAACCCAGGAGGTTCTATTTGAACAGGAGGAGAAACTTCTTTCCTATGAGGGTGGCCAAGTCTGGAGCAGGCTGCCCAGAGAGGCTGTGGAGTCTCCTTCTCTGGAGAGATTCCAAACCCACCTGGACACCGTCCTGGGCACCCTGCTCTGGGTGACCTGCTGGAGCAGGGGGGGTTGGATGAGATGATCCCCAGGAGTCCCTTCCAACCCCCACCACACTGGGATTCTGCTCAGGAATCCAGCTTTCTGCCCACCCCAAATTTCTAGTGTGTGTGTATCACCTTTTGGGGGAACTAACTTCATCTTAGCAGGTTTTTAATGGTCAAAACTGAGCATCGTGATCTGTGCTCCCAACTAGAGCCATCTCTTCCCCGGAGAAAAAGTTCCCATTGGGATATACAAAAGCAAAACTGCTGCAACATTTTCCTTTTTTTCTCTACCCAAGAAAGGGACAATTAAAACAGGAAAGGGATAAATGAATCCTGAAGAATTCTCCTGGCACTTGGGACCTGGCCAATTTAAATTATAATTTAAATGAAACATTGCTGTAAACAGTAGGAATGCTTCTACAATGAGAAATAAGGTGAAGAGTTAAGAAGAATTCAACTAGATTTATTCGAGATGGCTGAATTTCGATATTGTGGAAGATCTCACCCAAATCCCTCCATCAAGATAGCCAGAGGGAAAGTAGTAAATAAGTTTGTGCAAAATCATCTAGCAACATTAGCCTAGAGAAGTAAAATCTGAGAGGTTTATTTCAAGCTTGTTTAGGCCAGTATCTCACGGGGATGTCGTTAGCCTTTCCTTGCACATTCCCGTTAGGATCTTGAATTCAGCTCCTGAATTCTTAACTAAAACTAAACACAGTTTCATCCAAACAAAGCAAGGGAGATTCCTGAAGCTAAATGTGGTGTGTCCATAAACACAGCCTTTTGGAGACAGTTGCTGCTTCGTGTATGTGCTCCTGCAAAACTCACCAGGGATGGCCATCAAATTCACAACACTCCTACATCTTTTATATTTTTTTAAATATCATCTTGACATCTGAGAAGCACTGGGCTGGCTCTTGCAAGAAGCCTCCTCAGAAAAAGCACAACATAGCAGTTACTTCTCAGGTTACGTGGAGCTTACCTTTCAAAAATCTGGAAGGATGGAGAAGGTAAATTAACTGTAACAGAGTGATACTAGAAGGGGAGAGACAGGGACACTCTTGAAGACACATGTAGAGGGAGGACACCTAAACCTTCAGGGTCACACAGGTCCCACCAGACACGCTGTACCTGGTAATAGGCAGTGCCAGCTCCTGCAGCACCCTCCCTTTGGGCAGCATGGGCTGACAGCCAGCTCCCAGCATCTCTACACAACACCCCAGTAACCACACAGATTTCATCTGAGTTTCTACTTTCTTTCTAACAGATTTATTTTTTCTCCTTTCATTTACCACTGTAGAAGGGAATATCTGACAGGCATGGCATTATTATGAGATCAGCTGGAGCCCTGGTTACCTCTATAGCCAGCACATTTTGAAAGCTGTTTCTGCCCCTGGGCAGCATTCAGATCAAAGAGATGTAGCGGGACAACATGGGGAGCCTGCAGCACCTGCCTGCATCATACCTCAGCGTAGCAGCAGTTATCTGATCCCACTGAAGTGTATCTATTTCTCTTCCTTCACATCATCTGCTGGTGGGGACTCGCAGGCCATTCATCCTTCAAACAATAGTGCTGTTGATAGGTAACCCAGGCAGACCTAGGGCAAGATAACTAATAGAATCCAGAAGAGAATTACAAGGGGTTTGATGTTGAAGACACCCATTTAGGCAGCACCCACAATTGGAGCTGAAGAGATTTAACTGAAATGAGGGAAGTCAGAAGTTGTGGCTTCTCAAATAAATTCACCCCTTACTTGCAGCATGACCTCAGGGAAGTTGCTTATTCCTAGGTTGCTGGGTTTTAATTAATTGCCTAGAAAACAGCAATACTATTTCCATCATCTGCACAAGTCATTTAAGACATGACTGATGTGGGGGAAACGTTTTGAGATCCTTGGCTGAGGTGTGCTACACACGGAAGAGAAAAGCTCTCCTCGTAGGGATAACTTAGGTTTGGGGTTAGCTATTCAGGGTTGAAGGAAGGAAATGTTTGTGTACCAGGACTCCTCTGGTGTCGATCAACAGCAGCTGCTCAGTGAAGATGATCCTGTAGCCCACAGCAAAGACAGCTGTGCTCAGCTGTGACCACAGCTGTCGTGAGTCTCCTGATAAAACCATCATCATTTCAGTGCAGCAATACCCACTCTAAAGCCCCCCCTCAAGGGAGAAACAAGAGCAGGAGATACAGTAGAGAAGCAAAATCTTTTTTACCTCCTCCTTCTCCCTGTGATGGGCTGGGAGTCCTGGGGTCAGTGGAGGTAGAGGCCAGGACACCCCTCCCAGGCAGAGCCCATGCTCCAGCCTGCTGTACCAGCAGGATCCTGGGGCAGAGGAGGCTGACCAGAAATAACTCTATCAATGCTCATCGCCGGCTGCTAAACACAGCAAAGCTTCCCTGTGCTTTTCTTGTTGGCATCTTTTTAGAATGATTAAATCTGGTGAGTAACCTCTGCCTGCCTGCAGCACAGCACGAGTCACTCCCAACAGCAGAGGCAGAGGAAATAGCAGCTGAGTAACTTCACTTGGCTCTTGTCGCTTGTTTGTTTGTTGTACCACAAAGGCGAGTTTCTTATGGCAAATATCTCTCAAACTTCCAAGTGCCACCCGGCTCTCTGCAGCAGCTTCTGTTAAGCAGGATGAGAAAGTGAAGCTCCACAGCCTTCGGCGCCCAGTGTTAGAAGAAAAGCTCCTTGCAGATCTGGTTCAAATGCGGGGGGACCACAACGGAGGGATGGGGACAGAGCTGGTGCATCACTTGGTCTTTTAACCTCCATCCATATATCTCAATATTTTCTCTACTGGGCATTGTGTGCCTTGGGTATTAATATCTATCTCTGTTAGTCGGGAAAAAAACCAACAAACCTGTAAGAAGTCTTGAGTTTAATCCAATGAAAGACAAGAATAAACTTTAAACTTCATGGTCTCAGGAAACTGTTTGTGTGTCCCCCAACTCTAGTCCTCATGTTCACAGCCCCAGAGAAGCCCAGGGGAAGCAGGACGAGTGGCCTCGGGCACAGGGAGAAGGGCTTCAACAGCTACACTGCCTGCAGAGCACCGAAGGGAGAGAGTTCATGTGTCCCACTGAGTCGCTCCATGACTGTAACGAGAGCCCAGAGAAATCCCTTTGGGCTGAGAAGGCTAGGGAAGGCAATGGGATGTCAGGTCCATGCTGCCTCCAGTCACAAGGCTTTACGCTTAGCGTGGAGACAGGATGGGGAAGAGACAGGCACCCCGAGAGGCTCCAGAGGAGAACACATGCCCGGGCACCAGCACCTGCCAGAGACACGTCTTCTTGGCACTGCACCTCCTGCCAGGAGCTCGGTACAGATCCTGGGCTTGCTCCGACAGCCACACGCCACATTTGAGAGCCAGCCAAGTCCCAGCTTGACTTCGTTGCAAATCCTCCTGTCTTCTTGCTGTGTTCACACACAGAGGGGGTAGAAGAGCCTCCAAACTCCGCTCCCAGCCCCCAGGGTGCAGGATGAGGGGCTACAGAGGCAGCGTGGGCACCATGAGCAGCACAACTGACAGTGTCAGGGCATAGGAAGAAAGAGAGAAGCTTGCTGGCACCAGCATCTTAGCTTAGATCTCAAAAAAAGGCATCCAAGTAGCATCTTAATAGGCATTTTTGTCTTCTGTCACATTCCTCAGTAAATGTTTATCCCGGAGAGCTCTGAGGCATGTGCTGCAGGCGCAGTCTGTGGAGGGTCTATGTCTAATTACAGACTTCAGCCCAGGACCTGCCTAACGACTGTGCATCCCTCTCCTTCTACATAGACAGAATCTCTGCCCGCATTGGAGAGAGCTTTAACAGAGATCACGGATCAAACATGGCTATTTGTTCAGTAGAAATATGTGCTTGGTTTTAGCATGTTACTGTCTTTGGCGTTCTTATTTTAATCCTATGCTTTTTTCTGTCTTGTCTCTGCATGTTCTGTCTTTTCCTTGTGTTCCATTTCCTTCCCAGCACCAAGTTGCAGCCTCTTCCGGGGACTCTGCTTCCACCCTCACTTTGCTCCATAGCTAAAACCACCACCACCGTCAGACTCTTAACACCCCTGTGAGAGTTTGGAGGCTTTGGGAAAATTTCATGGCTCTTGAATTTCAAATCTGTTGTTTCAGGTTGCCTGCAGGAAAGGCAGAAGTCTCTATTGATTTCCAGAGCCCCATCAGAAAGCAGGCGTGTTTCTGCAAGTACAACTGCCATAAGCAAATCCTTCAACTACATTAGAGACATGCCATCAGGTGTTTCCTTTACTGTTTCTCCAGCTTAAACCTCCTCTGTCCCCTCCTTTGGGTGGTACCTGTTTTTGCAGCCTTATGAGTTTTAAGGGATTAAGCTGGTTTAAGCTCTAAGGTTGTTTGGGGTTTACGGTTCGGGTTTTTTTTTGTTTGTTTGTTTCCAATCAAGCTAAAAAGAATTATTCTTGTCCCAATCAGATTCACCATCCCTCTCCTCCCCCTCCCCCCAACAGCTAAACCAATACAGCTGGTGGGCCATGAAAAGAACTGCTTGTGAAACGACATCGTGAAATCAGTTTTGAAAATAACAGGGGAAAAGCTTCAATGCACTTGCGCTTGTTCTTGGTTAAATACCTCTCAGACCAGTAAACTGCTGAATTCACCACCTGATTTCTTTTACGCTGCTGCTACCACAAATACCTCTGAGCCCTGTGTTCTTGGATGATTTGGGCTTTACTTTCTTTATTCTGATCCATGAGTAAGGCTGTGGCTTCCCTCTTGAGAGATGCACCTTATCCCCCAGGGAGGCTTTGTAAAGCTTTGAGGCACAGTAGCCATCGAGAACCTTCCGATTTTTGCCAGAGCATCCATGAAAACATAGTACTGCAGCTTCAACCCACACTACTAATTTTTATGATGGATCTTCATTCGGGGGGGGATTACACACATACAAACTCAGCGCAGGGGAGCAGTTTTTGTTACACTGCCTCTGAACCTGTGGGGTTTTTTCTTCTTCAGTTTTCAATTATTTAACTCACACTTCATGGCCTTCATTTCCTGGCACATTAACAGTTGGTGGTTTCAAAGGCTGCAGTTGGCAAGGGCAGTGCCTGGAATGGATAGTAATTACTTGCTGAGCTCGTTATAATTGTTCAGTTATTGAATAATTTGCAAAGGCAAGCAGGGGGAATATTTGGTTAATTAAGAGCATTGCTAAATTTAGCTTTCCAGAACAGTGCTCATCTTCCATGGATTTGAAAACTTTTGCTTAGGCACACTGCTGGGAAGCAGGAACACTTGCTTTCTGGTTTTTGACTTCAGTCTAAAACTTTTCACCCTCAGGTGTCATGGTTTTGGTCCTTATTCCCTGCTAGCTTTGACCCTCCTACATTGGCTTTGTGGGCATTAAGATCTCTCTGAAGCTGCCATCAGAATTCAGTTAGAAACAACTCACCTGGAAGCACTCAGACACTTTTGGGACCAATGCAAATTCTTATCTGATGCAAAAAAAAAAAAGATATTACAGACAGAATAGCAAAGTAGGAGCATTTGATAGAGCCCAGTAAGAGTGAGCAAGAGACAATCCTTGAAGCCCTTGTCATTCTTCTGTTGCTGCTTAGCTAACAACAGTTGCTGGGCACACATTTCTTCTGCTTGAGGTTTTTGATAATTTAAGGCTTAGGAAGCAAGTTTATCACCCAGAGGCTGCTTTCTGGAGCCTGGACTAACTTCCAGGACTGTGGGGAGTCTGCAATGCAGTGCTCAAGGCAAAAAAAAAAAGGCATTTCCTACTTACTGTCATGTCTTTGCTGTTGCACCAAGAATGTCAAGTATCTGTATGAGGATTCAGACAGGCTTGCAAGTGAAATGATTTTATTTGAAGACTTTTTGGGAGAGCTTTAAGGGGAAAGACTTAAATGAGAAGTAGCATTTGATTCAAACTGAGTGCAACTTAATTTTAAACAATTTGTGAACAGATTTTAAATAATAATTTTGCTTTGGGCTATTATTCTTTGTCCTAGATGAATTTAACACATTCTGTTCTTCACACACAGTATCAGTGAGGTGTAACTACCACTGCAGATAGTGCTCCAAGAGCTAGCAGCTCCCTGGAACCTGCCTGCCATACACACAAGAGGAAGAAGAGTCCTCATCCTTCACAGTACACTTCAAAACAAAGCAAAATTATTTTTTCTTTTAGGGAGAAGACATTAGAATAAGCCAGATCTTGAATGTCTGGACACAGACACAGTCTAATACAAAGGCATCCTTGAACTCCTTGTATTTTACTTCTCGTTTAAATGCTGCAAAAAAAGGAAAATAAGTTTTAAACAGGTTTTTCAGAGCAAACTGTGCAAGGTAAATTCTGCCAAATAGAAGCGCCATCAAAGCTGGTTGATTTTAAAGCCTGACAACCTTGACAGCCTCCCTCCTTGCAGCAGTACACAGCCACATCATTTCTGCAGTTATCTGTGGTTACAAAATTGTTGAATGAAGTGCAATCCAAACCTGTTGAGAGTTGTAAACTCAGAGTAAGTGACCTGGAATGCTAACTAGTCAAGTACTCCATTGGGGCCTTAATGGAATATTTTGCTAAACTGCTCCAAATTAATGCAGCTCATCCATTCTGAGTCTGGGCTGCTAAGGAGATGAAGCGCTCCTGGTGGGATCTAGCTGATTTTTTCCTTCTTTTATTAACAAGAGGTCAAGGCAGAAGGCAGCTCTTCAAGAGATCCTGTGATTTCGAATACAGAACTGTTAACAGGATGTTCTTTGCCTGCCCTCAAGAAAAATAATCTAGTTAACATATAGGCTAGTATTAATGTTTCAGTCAGTAATTTCTTCTAAATTAGTAATGACGAAACATCTACTTTAGCAAATAAATAGTACATCAGTAAAGTTGCTGCCTTAAACCAGGCCAGTGATTTTGCTTCATTCCCCTCCTCTTTTCATCAGCACCCCAAATATTATGCCCCGTAGGGTTAACACTTATGTGTTTGGGCCCACTTCCAGTCCCAGGGTGATTTTCAGGAAGCTCAGAGCATGGCTGAGCTCCAGGCAAGCTAGGCACACAGTGCTGCCAGCCACGGGCAGGTGTCCCAGCTGCTGCTGCTGCCCCACAGGAGTGCTCAGCCCGGGGACACAGTGGGACAGTCACCATCCGATCCTCTGACATGTCTTGCCAAGGAAGTAGTATTTCATCGCTCATTCCAGAACTAATGTTTCTCTAATTCTTTTTCCTGAAACATCCTGCTTTAAAGTAAAACTTCACACAAAACATTTCTACAAATGTTCCAGAGGGGCTTTATATTTTAAAAAAATAAATCTGTTTTAATAATTTAGTCTTGCTTTGCACTCTCTGGTCTCTCCAGTTTCTCGCAGGTCCCATTCCCTTAAGTTTTCTGTTGGATTTTGGAGATACTGTGTGGAGAAGAGGACAACAGCAATGCTGTCAGGAGCTTTTCTTGCTGCTACAGGTCTCTGTCAAAGCATCTTTCTGTAGCACACCAAGGCAGGATGAATCTTCTGCCTCTTCTGTCAGCCTCTTTTCCTTACTGCTTCCTTAGAAGCTACAAAAATTCAACAAGAATCCTATCAGGAAAGGATGGCTGGAGAAGTGTTGCAAACTGATCTCAACTCTCCATACGAAGTGAAATGTCTCTAAAATCTGCTTCAGTCTCTTCTTGTGAAGGGATCCCACATGCTGATGAAGTCCCTGGGCCATCAGTTCATTTTACCTATCCCCATCATGTGTAGCCATGTGATATCAATCCCCATCAAGTGTCATTTTGGATGTCAAACCTTGCCTTGCAGCGATGATTTGGCATTTGCTCCTTCTCAGCATCTCTTCAGCAGTAGGTCTCACCCTTCCCATCACCTGTAAGGTCTTGCTGGGTCCCACAAAAGAACAAAAATACTATCTCCCATTCCCCCATAGTCTTTTCTGCTGCCACCACCTCCTTAGAGCCTCCAGATGTGTCCTCCCCATCCCAGCTGCTGACTGCACTTTGGACTTGCCAGCCAGAGCCAACCATCCAGCCCTCCCATATCGTGAACCTCCTCCTGGGGTGGCCTCTACCATCCGCCTTGTGAGGGGCCAAGGGACACAAGGGTTTTCTTGGCTTCCTGTGGAGGAGTGTGTGCAGCCAGAACTCTTGGAAGCATCAGTTTTACTGCCTCCTCCCAACATAAACTGGACAAATTGATGGAGTCCTGGCCCTGAGGATAAACATCATCTCTGCTGTTTAGAGTAACTGTCTCCCAACAGGAGGAACATGCAGCTGAGCTGACACCCCTCCTGCTGGGGAACTACGTGGGGGTACAGGAGGTGCCTGCAGGCACTACCCCAGCAGAAACCCTCCCCTGTATCAGGCACCAACAGGAGCAGCCCATAAAGAGGATTAAGGCCTGAAAACGCCTGTGCAGTTAACTCAGGTACCATAACAACCATCTGAAACTTACTTGGCAGAAATAGAGGACTAGCAATCTTCACCCAAGCCACTTGTAAAAATTCTTGCCAGGGTCTGCTTTAAGCCTGTGCCCAAATTCAGAGGATGCTTTTAACTATACTACAACAATGTTGCAAAATGCTCAGTTTTATGGGGCTTTTGTATTTCAGATGAGTTTCAGCTTTTAGCTCTTGAAGAATGGCAAATCCTCATGTGGTTACGAAGAATTCTCGGCCTTTCCCTCCAAAAAAAAACTTGCTTCAATATTTCTGGTCAGGCTAGTAGTTCTGAAGGAGGCTAAGATTAAATAAGCTCATTAACTCAAGCATTTTTTGCATACCTGTGTTCTTCCCAACAAAGGAATATTTCTCCATTTCAAGGCAGCTACTTTAGAGGCAGATTTTACTTGTCACACTGATACAAACATGAACCACTGGCATGCTCTGTGAATAAAGCTGGCTCGGAGGTACACTTGCTGTCCTCACCTTTCAGGGCCTTGGACACAGCTGGGGAATGCTTGTCTCCTGAGTGACAGTCTGGTGCAGCTGGACTACTCAGAATGCATTCAGCAAACATGCCACCACTACTAGAGAACTCAAATCTTACTCATTTAAAAAGGTTTTGCAATATCTAGTCCTGTCCCCACCTTTGTCTTCTTCACCAGTGCTGAGAAGTAGCTATGTATGTCTGGAGCAAGCAGTGAGTGCAGCCGGAGGGTATTAGCCTTAGGAGGGAGGCTAATAGGCCATCTAAGTCTTCTCCCTATCCGCTGTATGTCTGTCCACAACTAGGAGGAAAGAAAACTGAGGTTCAATAGCCCTGTTCAGCTGTTGGGTAGGGGAGAGGCAGACAATACCATTTACTTTCTAAGTTAATTGATCCACTTACTCATTCACTGTATCTCATTTAAAAACAATGCTTTAAGGCTCAAAGCCTTCTGATCTTTCCAGTTCTGTTGAGTGGTCTAATAAAAGGACATTACCGTTCCTTGTGCCCCCTGCCATATTAGTAACTTGGATGCCTAGGCCCTTTGAGATGTACACACATACAGTGCTATTACACCTCCCACTCCAGGGGAGGCGGGTGAACAGCTCAGCCCCTGTAAGACACCTTCACTTCTGCCTTGCTCCAGATCCTGCAAATCACAACACTGGCCTAACACAAGAACAGAAGATTTCATTTAGACATCTCCCTGGACAATTCACCTCTGAAAAGGCTTTTGATTAATGTCCTTCTGTGCATGCTTTATGATTGGTGTATTTAATTTAAAGAGAATTATTAGGAAGAGGACAAGTTTTAACAGCCTGCTCCAAAGCCTAGATAAAAAAAAAAAAAAAAAAACACCAAAATTTAGCTACAGAGTCAAAGCATGTTTAACTTGTATTGAAAGTGATAATTTTTGCAGCATGCTGGAATTCACTGACTCACAAGCCATCTGGAAGTGCTAAAAGCATTCAGAAAACAAAGTCAAGAGGTCTCAGGTTCCAGTTGAGACGAAATTACCAAGGCTCAAAGGTAGCAGGCAGTCAGCTGTGAGGAAGATTGGAGACTTCAAGGCTCTTGGTACTAATAAATGTGACACGAGTGAGTGACTCCATCACCTCCAAGCTGTGTGCTTTCAGCTGGGCACGCTGTGAGATGAGAACAGCCTTCCTCAGAAACCCACCTGCATTTAGCTTGTGCCTGTGCTGAGGTCAAGAAATTAGATTCTTCCTGCCTGCACTTGGCCTGAATGGATGAAGATCTCCAACACAGTGCATGGAAAAATAGAACAGGAAAATAAGAAGGGAGAGGACTGGATTTCCAGACACTGTGAAAGCATGAAAAAGCTGAGTAGGACCTCACCGGGGAGTACTAAGGAGCTGGTGCATATCCCCTACACCTCGAGTGAAGGATTACAAAAGGAATAAAACTTGTCCTATTTTTTTTTGTCAAAAAAATCCTGAATGTTTCAATTCTTTTTTTGCTTTCCAAGGGGAAAGTGTCTATATACTATATCGGATATTTATTAATTCAGTCTTCATTTTTAGCCTATTAATTGCAGGTATAAATTAATTGCAGGTGCTTAGTGTCAGAAAAGGGAAAAAAATTCAGATGCTATACATGGAGCACACCATTACCTAAAAAAAACCCAGCTGGTACATAGGATACATGCAGAAGAAATCTTAATCCATCAATTTTGAATTGATACAGCATGACTTATTCTAGCATATTCAACATCCACTATTAATTCAAACAGGATATGGACAGGATAAAGAGCTTAAGTAAATGGCATTTAGGAAGAGGTCCCACTGAAAGTTTTATGAAGCATTTTTAACAGTAAGAGCTGTTAAAATGCCTGCAATTGAAAAAAATAGTATTTTGAAAAAATGAATGCTGAAGAATAAAGAAATCTCAAAAGTTGAGCAACACTTGACAGCTCCACTACCATTAAAAATTCTTAAAGATTAATACTGCATGGGCTAAAAGGCTTATAGGAGAAAAGTTAGTTCCTTTTCAGTTCAAGCCAGCCAGTCTATGAATAAATAATGGCCTGAGCTTATATATCCTGTTCAATATATGCTACAGGTAAAAGCTTAAGTGTTCTGGGACAGAACTGAGAGATGAAATCAATGACTTGAGGGGAGATGGACAGCATCAGAGAGAGATGTGCAGTTTGGAAACAGGACAGAGTTACTGTCCTTGCACAGTCCATCCTGAAAAGCTTTACCACAATCCACCACCACTCATACGGAAGACAAAAAGTGCCTACACAGACACTTTAAGGACGGAGTGATGATCATTAGAAGAGAACTGACTGGCAAGTTTCAGCGAACAGGATGAAATTAGCTTTCAGCTGCCTAAGAAGATTTCCAAAACCAGAGAGAAGTCCGAGAGCATGCTGTACCCTTCACGGGACTTCAGGAGAAGCAACAGATACTCCCTGCTGTACACCGGCTCTCCTAGGCAGGCTTCCTGAGGGACTGCCTTTCTGAATGAGGCTGAGAGGTCCATGCCTGCCAGAGCCAGCTATGGTTACAAAGGAAATAGCTCTCCGGCTGTTCTTGGAATGTTTGGCTGGATTTCCACACAACAGACTCAAAAAGGAGACACGAGTTGGGATTATTTTTTTTTGCTTGGAGGCAGGAAAAAAAGGAGGGTGGTTTATTGTATTATTTTCCCTCTCCCTCCTCCCCAAAGCCCTGACCTGCAGCAACATTTCCTTGTTCTATTTCTAGAACCTAGACAAGACAGAAATACTCCAAAGCTACACGTGAGCATGTTAGAAAGATTCAGCTCACATGTAAACACTGTGTAAGATATCTCGATGTAGAAGGAATGTGAGGAACTCTTAAAAACAAAGCCATCTTTATTTACTAGGAAAAGGAAAGCTATTAAGGAGAAAAATCAACATGAATGGCAACTGAAGAAGAAACAAACCCAGATTTTCTTGACAACATGATTGTTATCAATGCTATTTCAGCTATGCTACTTTAACATGCACATCATTGTGCTGCAGCCTCAGAATACGCTGTTGAGATGCTGACCTTAGCAATAGAAATTAGACATGAAGCTAAATAGCTGCTGTAAACTCATATTAAAATATTTTTTTCAAATAAGATATCCTGGTAAATATTTCTGGGCTTGAAATTCACAAAAATGGAACTTGGAATACTTTAGGTAGACAAGACATTCAGGAAAATCTCAACATAAATGTACCTTTCCAAACCTTCAGGGTTGCTTTACATGGAATTAAAACCCACAATGATTCCACAACTGCTTACAGAATGAAAAATTTACATAGAAGAAATACCAAGAAGCCCAGTGTTCCTAGAATTGTTTCATAGGGGATAAAAGAATTAAAATAAAATGCATGCTACAGGACTGACAGCTAGGTTTGCACTAAACCCCTGATCTGATCACATACTTGATAATTTTACAGAAGTTCCTTATATTCCCCAAAATCTCCAAATAGAAAAAAGTTTTAAGAGTAGTACAACTCCACAGAAGTCCCCAGGAAGCTTCACTCAGACTTAGAGGGGATTCAAACTTGGGCTTGTTCTCCTGGCATATTTTCTATGGGACTTTTCACACAAGCAGGCTTTACCTTTCCTCACAAGTATTTTTCTTGCAGAATACAAATAAACATTCCCACTTACTTGTAACAAGCATGCTTTCAGGATGGAAATTCAATGTCAGGACTTAGCCTCAATTCACAGTGTACATGTACCGACCTTCCTTTACTTTGAACCACAAGGGCTCTTGACAAAAGTTCTCGCATGACTGGGAAACATCACAGAGTCTTGAATTAAGAGCACTTGTCTGCAGCAGCTTGGCATCAGATTTATGTGAGTTTAAACAGAACAAATCCTGTCCACAGCATCATCAGAGTTCTAAGAAACAGAGCACTGCATTTCCCAGTATCAGACAGGCTGAATCTGAGAGAGGATAGACGGTTAAAATATTGAAAATTCAGAATTATCTGTCAACAACTGGGAAAAGAAACCTTTATTTTAGTCTACTTAAATACCCTGAGTAATGTTATTAAACTATGCCAAGTTTACTTCTAATGGCCAGTGAGTTTTGGAAATTCCACTCTGCCCCAGGAACATCAGCCTCTCTGCAATTACTCTTTTCCTACTGGAGGCTATGTTCAGAAACAGATTGCACTGTACCTCCTTGTTCACCATTTAATTTCTTCACAGATCTAGATATTGCTTTTAGTAGCCCAGATACTGAAGCTTCAGCTTGGAAAACCTTGGTTGTACTGAAACATACAGCATAGGGAGTTAGACTTCTTGCAAAAGATGAATTCTTTTACCAGGCACAGCACATTTTTTTTCCACAAATTCTGACAGGTTTGGTCATCATATTAAACCCATTTTTTGAAGCTAAAAAACTCCAAAAGATTAATTTCAACTTGATTTTATTTCTGAACAAGTCAGTTCATAGTATGAGTGATGCACTGTGTTCAGGAGATACTACAATATATAGGAGCTTGAAAAGATGAAAATATATGAGGATTAGCTGAGATTCCCCCCATGGTCTAACATGATCTTGTTGAGTAGTATTTTATAGAAGGCAGCTCTGAAAGTGTCATTTTCATCTAGTGCAAATCAAAGCCTGCATGACAAACAGATGTACACAGCAAAAACTGTTTAAAAAGCGGCAAAGTAATTTATATGAGTCTTGCAGCAGGGATAGGGCTAAGAGTGAAGTTAAGAATTTTGGAACACAGGGCCTCAGCCTGGAGAATCCCAGCCCAAAGCCACACAGGTTCATTCACATGATTCAAACGCGGAGAATCCGTGTTCACAGCGAGACAG
>NW_008621192.1:0-3463 GCF_000691845.1 Merops nubicus | reverse complement strand
AGGACACGGGGCTCCGTGGGAGCATCTCGTCTGGACAGAGCATCCCTGAGCCCCCTGCTGGCTCCCCGAGCCCCCTGGCATCTCCCTCCTGAGCTGAGCATCTCCTGCAGGCCGGGCAGGTCTGCTGGGGGGGCTGGCAGTGCCACCGGGGTGGTGGCTCCGGGCACAGCCCGCGGGCTCTGCAGGCGCCTGGGCGATGGGCTCCTCCCTGCAGCTTTCACCCAGAGGATGAAAGAAGAGGAGCAGCGAACTAAATCATGTCACAGGGAAGCTGCTTTGACTGCCTCGTAGCTGAGGGATGAGTTGGCTTTCCTTTGGACTCGCCTTTTAATTGAAATGTGAATTTATTGCTTTTATTTAGTTTGAACTATGCTGGAGTGCTGTGGACTCATAAAGCACAAAGGAGAAGAAAAGAAAAGCCTTTATGAGCTGCAACTGCCCCCTTTGCTTTGATTAGATTTCTCAATTACTCAGACTCACATTAAATAAGGCCAGGGAAGAGGGCACTGCTGGACACTGGGAGGCAGGGAAGGGCTCCAGCTCAGGTGACAGGGACCCGTGGCCATCCGTGGGGATGGGTGCATCTGGAAGAGAGCCTTGGCTTGGAAAAGTGATTGTTTTTCCTTTGCAGCTGCACTTGCTCTGTTTTATAGCTCTGTGCTGCTGTCTGTCTGCCTGCCTGTGGGATGTACAGTACACGAGCACGGTCCCTTTGCCTCCCACCCACTCTTGCACACCTTTATATTCCTTTTTTCCCCCCTGCCATGACCCCTCCTGTTACCCCCATCATTCCTTTCTGTTCTTTTTTAATTTATTCTTTTTTTTTTTATTTCCCTTCTTTTCTCATTGCCTGTGTCTGTAAAATCAGCTCTGTGAAGGTGTGCATAGGAGAAACAATATCAGGCTCCTAAAAACACCCCAGCCAGCATCTTTCAAAATCTAATTTCTCCACAGAAAGCGTGGCACTGAGACAGGGCAGCAACGCAGGTTGGGACTCTCATTAAGAAAAAAAAAACCAAAAAAAGCATAAAATATGTGTTATCTGTGGAGCTCAGCCATTAAAGGGGCTGTAGACTGGGAAAGCCACCAGAGCATCGCTGGGTCCTCAGTGTCCCCACGCTGGGGACCTCAGCAGGGACACATCCCAGGCGTGGTCCCCCTGGCACTGGTGTTCCTCCTGGCCTGGCTCCAGTTGCCACACTGGTTTGTGCCCAGCAGCTCTGAGCTTCCCTCACCTCCTGTGATGCTCTCACTCTGTAGGCCTCACGCCGAGGACTTCAGCATGGATTCCTCCTTCTCACAGTAAGTTCACCACGTGGGTTTCCCGGGGCCGTGGGGAGGCTGTGGGGCTGAGGGCTGTGGGGCCACTGGTGGCCCTGGTGACCATCACTCCTCCAGTGGGGACAAGCCAACTGAGTTCTCCAAGGTGCAAAGCCCCCTTGCAAGTTGGGGTGTTTGTGTGGTGCATGTGTGCATGGCACCTTGTGAGACAAGTGTTTTGGGCAGCCAGGATCAATGGTTAGCCAGGACTTTAAATCAGTGGTAGCTTGTTCTGCTTTTAAGGGAGCTGATAAGCACGAGGTTGGTCCTTTACTGCTCTTGGCACCAAGGATTTGTGTACCACCAAGGGACCAGCAAACCCTTCTGACAGAGCAATAGTTCCCACCATGGGAGGACTGGCTGCCCTCAGAGACAGACAGGTCTCCTGGGGTAGAAGTGATATCCTTGGCAGCAAATTGGTGATTAGCCATTAGCGATGAGCTCCATGCGCAGACTCTAATTAAACAATCCAGATTCATCAGCAGAAGCAATTATGGGAGCAGCCTCATGAATGTCAATCTCCAATGTTGCAAAACAAATAAGCCAAACAAAACACAGTGTGCTATTCCATTACTTCCTCTCTATCTGGGTTTTAATCTTTTTTATGATGATTATTTTATTAAGAGCAAGCGGTGCCACTGCCTGGCCGTGAGCAGCGTGGGGCAGGGCTGGGGCTGCTCTCTGCATCCCTGAGGCTGCCCAGACCTTTGGTGGGTGATGCTGCAGCAGGTGACTTGGGGGATGAGCGTGTCCCTGCCCAGGGGCCAGGGCTGGGGGGCTGTGTCCTCTGACAGCACCGAGCAAGAGCCCTCTGCCCCCGTGGGGAGAGGTCTGGATCAGGCCCCTGCATCTTTTTAGCAGGGCCTGTTGTGACAGGACAAGGGCTGATGGTTTGAAGGTAAAGGAGGGAGATTTAGACCAGATAGAAGTTCACTAGTGGTGAAACCCTGGCCCAGGCTGCCCAGAGAGGTGGTCGCTGCCCCATCCCTGGAACCATCCCAGGTGAGGTTGGCTGGGGCTCTGAGCAACCTGCTCTAGCTGGGGATGTCCCTGCTCAGTGCAGGGGGTTGGACTAGATGGCATTGAAAGGTCCCTTCCCACCTTTTTGGGAGCGTGGGGTGGTGCTGCGTGGGTGCTGTGCTGTGCATCATTGCCCCTTGCTCTTTGCTACTGGGGGCA
This sequence comes from Merops nubicus, assembly GCF_000691845.1. Classification (NCBI taxonomy): domain Eukaryota; kingdom Metazoa; phylum Chordata; class Aves; order Coraciiformes; family Meropidae; genus Merops; species Merops nubicus. Next base: position 964 of record NW_008621192.1, on the reverse strand, counting down.
CTTGCACAGAGAGATCCAACTCCAAGCCCCGAGTGCATCCCTGCCGCCTCCAGTGCTCTGTCTGGTGCCTGAGAATGAGCTCTGCAGCTGCTGAATACACTTGGAGAGGGATTATAGCTGCCCTCAGGGAATGAGGAATTGATAAAAATCCCATTTCCACTGCAATGTCCTCCCTAGTGAAAAAAACTCCAGAAAAGCCGAAAACCAGGACAAAGAACTCCAGCAGCAGATTTCTTTTTTGTCACTCAGGATTCATGGAGCCTTCCTGCAGCACCTCAGGGCTGGCCCAGCCCCACTCAGCAGAGATGTGGGGCCCTCAGTGGGGTGCCTCCTGCCCTGTTTTATCACACCATGTGCTGGCATGGAGTTCAGGACCTCCTTCCTCTCATGGGGCAAGAGGAGTGGCCTGAGGACTGGCCTGTGAAGCCAACCTTGGACTCAGGAAGAGTTTTTCCAGAAGTAGTTGCTTGGAACTTGCTCTTTGTCTACGAAAAATAAAACTGCAGTGTTACTGCTGGAGCCAGGGTGGCATTACCTGGCACCCAGCTGGGCACCACTTGCTGCAGAGGGATTGGCAATGCTGCTCCTCTCTTTGGGCAAAAGTCACACGCCATAATCAGCCAGGAGATGCTTTTTTTTTTCTCTGATTTATGCCCATGGTAAATGTATGAAATCTTGAAGAAACCAGTTTTTGAGCTGGTCCTGGGGCAATGTGTGCCACAGCATGCTGGTTCCCAGTGTGGTGTGTCTTGGTGTGTGACTGTTTTGCTGCTCATGGTTCGTGATGTGTCTCAGCATGTGCTCTGCCCAGAGCCTGAGCAGCTTGGCAAGCTCCTCCCTGGTGCTGCGTGAGCCGTGGCTCAGAGTGGGCCACCAGTTTGGTGGGGGCAGCCTGGCCAAGGGGCCAGAGTTGATGGGAACAGCTGCCTTCCCATGGGGCTGTGACAGTGCCATGGTGGCTGTG
>NW_008621191.1:0-19083 GCF_000691845.1 Merops nubicus | reverse complement strand
AAGCGACCTCCGGAGATCATCCAGACCAACCCCTGCCAGGGCAGGGGCACCCGCAGCAGGCGGCACAGGACAGCGGCCAGGCAGACGTTGAATATCTCCAGAGAAGGGAACTCCGCAGCCTCCCTGCGCAGCCTGTTCCAGTGCTCCGGCACCACCACAGTAACGAAGTTTCTCCTCATGTTCAGATGGAACTTCCAGTGTTCCGGTTTGTGCCCACTGGCCCTTGTCCTGCCGCTGGGAATTAATGGAGAGCCTAGCCCCATGCTCTTCACCCACCCTTCAAATATTTATAAGCACTGGTAGTCATAGACCCCTCATAGTCTCCAGGTGAAACAGCCCCAGGTCTCTCAGCCTTTCCTTGTAAGATGTTCCAGTCCCCTAATCATCTTTGTAGCCTTGTGCTGCTTTTTTCCAGCAGTTCCCTGTCTTGATCTTGGTTTTCATGTTAGCTTAAGCACTTTCATTTTACAAAAATGCCAAGATGGATTTTTGTCTTCCTGCTCTGCTTCTTCCCTACCCACCTATGCCTCCTTCCTACCTTAGGTCTAAAGCCTACTTTCTAAACACGGTAGGAGGGAGCAGCAGCAGAGGGGTGAAGAAAGACCAGCAAATCCAAATCCCACCACACCACCACAGAGCATCTCCCGCAAGCATTGCGCCAGCCCAGCTACACCTCCACACCTCTGAGACCTTGAAACATTGGTGTGACCGTAAAAACTTAGGAGGCAAGGTGGCACCAGCAACCAAAAATATTTTTAAACATTTTACCGCAACAAAACAAATTACTTTGCTGTGTTTTAGTAAGTAGCAAGCACATCTTTATTTTATATACTGAAATTCGACAAACTGACTGTATGTGTCTGTTACATATTTTGGACTTATTTTTCTTTAGCAGTTCTTAATATTCAGGCCTCTCCTCTATTCCAAGAATGGAAAGTGAACACAAAACAAATCCAGAAGAACAGACTACACTGGAAAAAAAAAAAAAATCAATCAGTTCTGTCTCCCTGGTAATATCTGTGAAATCTTCATTAACAAAGCCCTTTCAATATGTGGCCTGAAAATACTGCAAGCACAGATAGAGTTCTTTGTATTCAGGACCTCACTGTCATTACTAATTTGTGAACTAATTCTCACGCCAATTCACAAAAAACAAGGAAGTAAAAAGTATCAGATCTTAATACGTTAATAAACAACACATTTAAAAAAAAAAACACCACACAAGAAAGGGCTTTCATAATAAAAACACTTGCAACGTATTCTCTTACAGCTTATAATTCATCATGGAGTTGGTAATTTCCAGACAAATTTTTATTACATTATCTCCAGATTATTACCTAAATCTCTGCCAAAGCTGTACAGCCCAGTAAATTTTCTTCCATATCCACTGCTATGGGTATTATCATTTACCCTCATTATTGAAACATCATCAGGTTTGGAAGTTACAGTACTAAGAAAACAGTGTTCCAGTAATATGTATGTACTAAACCCAAGTAAAACAACATTTAAAACAAGTTGAGAGCAGTGTGTAGACCTGCAATTAACAATGATTTTAAAAATGGGATTTAAAAAACGAGTTCAAAGTATGACAAGACTGCATTACAAAACTCACAATACTTAATCTATGTAAAATGCACTTCTAATAAAGAATATGCTTCTTCCGGTCATGCTTCTCACTTCATAGATACACTTTTTACATCGATAAACTTTTTTGTTTCCCTTAGTTGAGATCCGCATAAAAAAAAAAAAAAAAAAGGGGAGAAAAATTAATCAAGAAATCAATGCTGTCAAGTTGTTCCAGCCAAAGGGTACACCAAAAAAGGGATACCATAACACCATACCAAAGGGACAGCAGTTTGTCTACCCCACATTTCTCCCACTAACTCACATGTAACTCCATCCACACTGCTAAAAAGAGCTAAATTATGCCACTATGAGGGCCACTCAATTTCAGTGAATACCACTGCATAAAATTACTGTCTTAGTTTTTCTCCCTCTCATGAAGAATAACTAGGAACTAGAATTGTCTCCATGAACTTCTTGCATAAGATAATCACTGTCAGAACCCAAGTCTTCTTCGTCTACTGATGTTTCTTCTGCCAGACGTTTCATGCCCCGCTGTTGTGAGATGGCCAATGCATATTTAATATTGTAGATATTCCATTCACAGCTATAACAATAAATAGAAGCATGTTAGAAACAAGATTCCATTTTCCTCCCTAAAAGAAAAACACCTCTAAAAGAAGTTTATCTTGAAAGTTCTAACACCACACTACTATTCCCCAACTTACTCCCCATTGTACAGGTTAAATATAACAATACGTACAGTTTTGAAACATCCTCAAAATGACGTTGGATGCTTTTTTGAAGGAACTGAATCACAGGGAGCAGCTTCACTGACCTGGAATGGAGAAAAAGGGCAGTTTGCAGTGCGATTTGTATTGATGTATGGAAGTCTAGAACTTTTCTATACTCTAAATTTTAACAAGCATGCCCATTAAGTTCTTCAACATGAATGTTTTAAGATAACACTAAATAAGGAAAAACGTCTTTGCTTTTGACTCTGCTCTCAATGACTACACTCAATACAAGTAATATATTGCCAGAAATAATTTTTCGTCAAACTGCAGCTTGAAGGATTGATTCTGCTTCCTGTAGTGATGACAGTTCCTCCTGGGTATTACAGCACTTTCTGAACGCAAAGAGCGTTTTAAATCATCTCTTTTACTTCAGCAGCAACAAAAGGAAAAAAATTGTTCCAGTCATTTCAGTAACTAAAACATTAATACTCAATACTGAAGCAAGGAAAGAGTTATACAATGTGCTGGGGTTTTTTTTTAACCTGCAAGACTCCTTTTCAGATTAGCTCTCAATTAGTCTATTTTAAATTTGCTTGGTTTTGTTCCCAAAAGTTTATAAACTCTATACTACAGGTGGACTGAATACAATTCACAGAGCAGGCCCATGTAGTTATAAACAAATATGTAGGAAAGCAGTGTACTAACAAGCTAAGAGTGCAAGCTTATAATCACAAGCTAAGTCTATAAAATGCAGTCAGTACCTCTACATTATCTTCCAGTTTTGTTTAATATGAATAATTGCTTAAAATCACAATTGCCAAATTCTACTGTCACTCTGAAATCTTTAAACATCTGCATGCTAAGCAAGCTATGCAAAGCTTTACCTGTGAGAGCTGAAAAATGCTTTCGCAATTTATCCTCGCATATCATATTACATTCCAATTCTACCACACACACTTTTTAGAATCATAAAATTAGGTAAGTTGGAAAAGACCTTGAAGAGCATCTAGTCCAAACCATAACTTTCATCATTAGTAAAGAAGTTGTAAAAATCAAGTAGCTTTAGTTGTTGTGTAAGCATTATCTAGAATACCAGTATATGTTAAGAAAAAATCTTAAGCTAACAGGTAAATAAATTCTAAAATGTTTGTCAGTGTTTTGACTTTCACAAGATCTCACCTTGTTTTCAGTTTCTGTCCATGAAGCATGAGCAATTTATGAGCCCAAATAAGATAGAATTCTAAATGAGAAGATGTCTCAAAGGCAGAGGCCAGGAACTCCAATACTTTCTCCACATACAGGTCTGGGAGCGATGAGCAGACAACATCAACTATGTAAAACGGAAAAAAAGCCCATAAGACTGATCAGAGTTGAATTCCTATTTGGAATAGCATGAAAGAGGCCATGGGAAAGCATAAGGGGAAAGAGAACAAAAGCACTGTCTTGGGAATGATTTGATATTTAATACTGTATTTCAGGGCACAGTACATCTCTCAAGATGCAAGTCTTTCCTCTTTGAGCCTTTCCTTTTTAGTCACTACTGTATTTATAAGCAAGAACTTGAACTCTCTGAACCCCCATACCCACCCAGTTCTTCCTCCCCACAGGAGACTCTCCCCCCCCACCAGCTGTCCTCCACAACTTTTACTTCCACCCTCTCCTCCTCTTTCGGTGTAACCAGACTTTATTGAAGACTTGTTGCTTCTGACTTCATATGAATTTCTGTATTCAGTGGAACTAGTCATGCCTAACAACCAGAGACACTAAGGGACACCTGAAAAGACAGCAACTTCACCTGCTCACAGGGGGAGTCAGCTGTTGGCAACTGCACAGCACAAAGCAGTGTGATCTATTAGCGTTCAAGACAATCACACACATAACTATGAAGACCTCATTAGACATACTCCCTCTCTCAAAAATGACCAACTCCTATTCTCTGCAACCACTCCAACTGGCCTAAAATTTGAAAAAAATTTTTTTGCTTGTTAAAGTAGCAGGCACGCATTCATTCCATTAACTGCATTACAACACCTGAAAATTCCCTGCCTCATCCTCTGCTCTTGAGGTTTGGTGCCTGTCTCCAGCTTGGAGAAGAGAAGGCTCCAGGGAAACCTTACTGCAGCCTTCCAGTATCTCACATGGGCCTACAAGAAAACTGGGGAAGGACTTTTTACAAAAGCTTGTAGTGACAGGACATGGGGTAATGGGTTCAAACTAGAAGAGGGTAGATTTAGATTAGATGTAAGTAGGAAATTCTTCACTCTGAGCATGGTAGGACACTGGAACAGGTTGCCCAATGAAGTAGGGGATGCTCCATCACTGAAGGTGTTCAAGACCAGGTTGGATGGGGCTTTGAGCAACCTGGTCTAGTGGGAGGTGTCCCTGCACATGGCACAGTGCTTAGAACTAGATGATCTTTAAGGTCCCTTACAACACAAACCATTCTATGATTCTACGATCTACTCACCTTCGTTGCTAGGTACAGCTTCTATGACCTCCTGAATTAACTTCTTTTCGTTCAGCTTGAAGGCCATGATAATAGCCATAGCGTATTCCTTTTGACATAATGTTTTGTGTATATTGCTGGGTGTGATATCAATATCCAGCTCAAAAGGATCGAAAATTAGCCCAGAGTCCAGTGAATAGATCAGAAGACCCTCTGTGGTGGTGGCTGCCCAGCTTCGTCCTAGAAGTAACAATATTTAAGAAAAAAGCTGTTTTTTCTAGGATGGAAATAGAAGACTAATGATAAACAGATTACTTCTTTTTTTTACAAGTAGATAAGACTGAAAGCCAGGCATCACTGATTGACCTGTCAGCAGTGACAATGCCTGTAAAAAATATCAGCTGATAGTGATGTAGACTCAAGTTTCCTAGTTATCCACTGCTTGGAAAAACAGAATACAAACCTAGCAATGCTGTATTAACATCTGAAGAGACCATCTCCAAGGCATTTGTATGTCATTATTACTCCTACAATGCTCTACTCTTTTCCTTGTTTTATATGAAATTAAAAAAAAAAACAAACCTACATGAATTGTCAATACTCACCTGTAGGAGAGAATCGCAGACAAGTCACTCTTATTTCTGGTTTGAAGTGTCGATAACTCATGTCACCTAAGAGAAGTTCAGAAGTGATTTAACATATTTGCCAAAAGTTTTTGGCATAGCTATCAACTCTAATTATGCTGTTATTATTATGCTGAAAATTAATGTGGAACATGTCAAAGCATGGCAGAGTTAAAGACGACAGTGTAAGTAAGGGACAGTTCACATCCAAGAGATCCTACAGCTAAAGTGGTGGAATGGAATTTTGCTCTTTGAAAATTAAATCTGGACTGCTGGGTTCCATATCCAGGAGACCATAATACCTCCTGTTTCCAGTTGCTTCTACTATGCAAAAGGACTCACCCACACATCAGCTGAACACTTATATAGCAGATCCCAGTGGCTACAGAACATTGAGGTAAAATTAAGAGTTGAACAATTCAAGCCCTTATTTGTTATCAACTCTATGTCAAATGCTTTGATCCACATAAAACTAGTGATGAGAGAGCAAAATCAAAAGCCGTACCTCTTTTTACTCCAGGAAGAGGAATGGCAACACCATCTTCATCTCCAGCCGCTTCATCAATCAGAGCCATGCTGCCAAATTCAGTCATTTTTCTCCGATCTAAGTACTCCTACAAGAACATTGAAGTTCCATTCACTGCACTGAGTCTCCTCTCAAATACCTGTTTCTAACTCAAAATTCTAGACAGCGTTCAGGAGTTATCCAGCGATTATTTCCTCGCACTTTCTTCCAAAAGCTTCTCCAAAACTGACAATTTCACAACAGTGGGTGTTTTGCCAATGACCAGGCCCAACAAAAATGACAGCACCAGCAGAAAGAGAATCCAATACACAGACTGTATTGTAGACAAGAACGCTATGATATGAATGACCGCTGGGGGTACAAACAGGTCAACCAGATCAATGCCACCCCCAACGATCCCACAGAAGATGTGACTTGGCCCACAACAGGTGGTACAAACAGAGACCCGAGGTTGCCCACAGTTGGCATGGGAAACAGCCAGACCAGCAAGTTAAATACATAAGAAAAATGTGCCCACATGGTGACTCACCTGATCGACCCACGTTCACAAAGGTCTGAACAGACTGGGGCCCAGCTCCAGGGAGAGTCAGGAGGTCTGCCCTGAACCAGGACGTTCTGTGGAGTGCACTCCACAGACAGACACTCCTGACTCCCTGCAAGTGGTCCCAGCTTTTATCCCCAAGCAGACACCTGACCTTTGTCAACTCAGTGGGGGACCCCTGGGGCTCATTTCCCTTATGGCTCTCCCTGCAGGGCCGGCTGCACCCTGGGGGGAAGCTATAAGGCAAACTCAGCACCTCTTCATGAAGGGCTGTGGGAATCACCCATACGTCAACCTTAATTCGGGGGCTCAAGGTTCAAACCCCAGCATTTTAGTGGGCAACAGCATCCGACCAGAGGAGAATCTGGCTGCTTCAGTCCTAAGGCCTCAGAGGGCCAAAAATCAGGACAGACCGTGGTTTCACAGTACTGTAATGCTGTTCTACTTCAGAGATGCACTGTTTCCTCAGATGTAGCCCCACCTTCCTCCCCCTCTGGTTCCGTAACTGCCCTGTGATAGTGTAAGGCACATAATGATGCAAATGATATTTCAGGGACCTCCCTGCCCTCCATTTTTAAACACTCATGCCCTCCAGGATTCCTTTCCAGATGGCTCATATCTGGAATACCTTAAGCCACGGTGAGACAGTGTTGAGCACAACAGAGGGCAGCACAGAAAAACAGGCTGCTTCACAAACTTCTGTTGTCAAAGACATAGACTTGGAGCCACAGGCAAATATAGCCTGACATGAACACTGGAACAATCATTCTTCTAGGAAAGGAGACGTTAAGAAGGGTTACTGGAATTTTCCTTCTCATGCTTTTCATCATTCACTTCACTTCTAAAGAAATTTGATTTTGCATTTGGGAATATTCACAAGCTGAGTTTGTAAAGGTCAGTGATGTTCTTCTGTATCCACAATAAAATCCCTCATTTCTTTGCTGACACAAGCAACTGACACCCAGGGAAAGTTTCAAAACTTAGTACAAAACACCAGTAACATATTTTCTCTTCAGTTCTAAGTGCCAACTGACTGCTGATGCTCAGGAGCTCTGCTTATTCTATGCAAACACACTGCAATATGGCAAGACTTGAGTTAGCAGAGTGTCAGGAATTAATCTGTTTTCTGAGTATTTCTTTAACACTCTCCTGCACAAAACCAAGAAAATGACCCTGTGCTTAACAAAATATTCATATATCCCACTGAATGACATGTTATACCCAAAACAAAGTCTTACAGGTGTGTGGGAATGAAAAAACCCAACTCTTGTCACATACCTCCATTGCATCTAAAGAAAAGTTGCATGAGATTTCAAATTTTTTCGTAAGAATCTGTTCCTTGACATTATATATACAGACAAATTTTGACAATCCACCTGCCAGAATAGACTGACCATCTGCCGAGTAACACAGTGTAGTAAAAGATCTAGTAAAGAAAAAGAGAAAGTAGTTAATGTCACTGCTACATCCAAACTAAAAGACATGAGTACTGTGTGAAGCCACAAAAGAGTAACCGTTCCACAGAAAAAGTGGGTATCTTCATTCACACAATACCTACTTAACATGGAAAATCATTTACCACCAACAAGGACTGGGTGCTTTACTATGAAACAATTTAGAACTTCAAACAGGTTTTTGAAGTACTTCCACACTTCTGATTGAGAGTCTCATCTCAGTGAAACTCTCAACTACACCCTATAAAACACTAAGGATGGTCAGTGGAGCTAGAGAAAAAAAGAAGTGTGTTATGGCATATTTTAACGACATGGTTGAGAGCTCATCACTGAAAAAACACTTTTTTTTTTGCCCCCCTCCCCCCCAAAAGTCATTGTTTCCTTTTTTCATTTTCTTGAGTGGAGCAAGATGGGAAAAAGAGGGGTTCAATGGAAAAAGGATGAAACATGACTCCGCATTACACTTGACACTGCAAATTCAATTTGCTCTTAAACACTATTCACATGCATCGTACCACCATGTGACAAAACCCACAGTATATTTTATTTTTTTTCAAACTGTAACTGTTTCTACACACTAACAGTTACATACTAGTACACTCATAACAAGATGTCCACTTAAAAAAAAAAAATCTATTACATTTAGCCAATTAAAAACTTGTCACAAGAGACTTAACATTATGCTGGCAACCTAAGTTTATAACTGATGAAAATGAACAAATGCTCAGAATGATGTTGATCAGTGGATGAACACAGCAGAAGACAAACAGGATCCATCCAGATGTCAAGTCAGGTTGTCTTTTAAAATCTAACATCAGAATCAAAACATCTGAACAGCAGATGCACTCTGAAATATCCACATAAAAAAAAAAAAAAAATAGAAAGAATTCAAAAGCAAAAGCCACTGTGGCACTCTCTTTTAACTGTTGATTTCATTTACTTACTTTCCCTTAGCTGCTTGTTTGGCAGTTATTTTATCAAGCTCCTTCCTTCCCATCTGAAGGTCGTGCCTTCCCTCAATCGAGCCAGTCTGCACCGCATTTTCATGATCCCAGAATGTTATCTGTCCATTCAAAGCAGCAACGGCAAGCTCCTTGCCATCAGGACGGAAAGCAACTACAAGAACTGCAAAGAAATTCATTAACAGTAAAAACAGCAGCCAGATATTTTTCTAAAAGAATACCCAGTATTTTTCTAGGATCTTATCTCAGCTACCAGAAAGAGCTTATACGTAACAAATATAACCATATATTTTTTTTCCTGGACTACACAATTCATCATTAAGCTAGAATTAGTATTAAATAAAAAGATCTTTTGTACTTAGCCAAGTACTATAAAGAATGATCTCAGCTTTTGGGTTTCGTTACCAAGAATAAGTCTGTCTTTGACATGTTCTGTTTGTTCTCTAAATACTTTTGATAGTTTTTTTTATATTTATATAAAATGAAATAAAGGTTACCATCTGAATTCAATATTAGTGTCTCCTTAGTTCTCCAGCTGTCTAACATATCCCATAACTTGACAGTTTTATCCCAAGAAGAACTTGCCAGAACGCACTTCATCGGGTTAAAGGACAAACTGCTGATGGGGCCCTCATGACCTGATAAGACCTAATTGAAGAAGAAGAGGTAACATGGAATTAGGTGAAAGTGCAATTCATGTTGTCTGCATTCATAAACTCTAAATGAACAATAATTAACAGGAATGAAACCATACCCAACTCGTAAACATGTGCCTAAGGTCACTTTTGGACATGTGATATGATGCACAGCAGTAATTCTCAACTTTTTCTTTTCAGAAGTTTAAAAAAAAAAAACAAACTACCACAGCACAGGCATCCATAACCACACTTATGCACACACATAGAGATCAAGAATTAGGAATACAGTGTGCTCCCCACCCCCTTATTAGAAGGATCAGACCAAGTATGAAAAAACAAGTCACTGCTCTGAGAATTCAGTATGTCCTGCAGCTGAAAACTTAAGAAAAAACACTAAAAAAACCCCTGTGACTAGGAGTAATACAGGTTTTTATAGCATGGAGCTCCTACTCTTCTTAAAAAAAAAAAAATCAAGGAAAGAAACTATACTCAAAACTCTAGAGTGTATAAGTTACTATAGTGAGATGCATGCAGCAGCTGTGCCAAATTAAATACATGAATCACTGAGTTCATCCACTTGTACAAAATGTACAGTAATGTTTAAGAACTGAAAACAGAAAATTATTTTGTTTTGCTCAGAAGTAGTGTCCTTCCTTTACTACAACTGCTCTGAGGAGAATGCATTTCAAACTAGCAGTTAATACAGTGGGGATTTAACTTGCAGTTTTCTTGCCCTACACAATGAAAACCTTCTACAAAAGAAATAGTGCCCCTGCTCTGCTTCAGCAAAACTGTCCACAAAATCTGTACCAATTTTAGGACAGCACCTAAAATTTCCTCAATACCTGGAGAAAATATGTAGAAAAGAACATCTGTGAACAACTGCTGGAGGAAAGACTCATGCCCACGTCAACACTTGTAACACTCAGAAATGCTGGTATTTCTAAGCTACAAAGAGCTCATTACTCAAATTCCGAAAAATATTACCCACATAAATCCAGGAAAGCCTCCATGCAATATATCAGAAACTGCTGACAGTAACACAGTGTAGCTCCAGCTACTGAATACAAATGCGAGAAGACATTTCAGGTTGTACAGAAAGCCTGTGATAAAGTCGGTACCGACACAATCTATATTACATGTTAAATTCAAGCCCACCAACACTGTAGATCCTTACATCTAGCAGCCTCCCACTCTGCATTGACCAGATGAATATTTCAAAGGAATCCTGGGAACCAGCCGACACAATCTCGCCACTGGAGTCCACAGCTAAGCAAGAGAACTGACTCGGTCGTGGAGACGTAAAGGTACGGAAATTGCGGTACCTGTTGTAAACGTGAACAGAAACTATGAGAGCACTGCAGCAGATCTAAACATCAGTTTTACGAACATATTTAGAAAAGGATTTTGGTTTAACTGTCTACTCTTCTAAACTATCCAGAGAAAAAATATTCTTTGTATAAAATCAGATGCAATACCTCAGCATGACTCTAGGATTCAAAAAAGGTATTAACAACTCTGCAGAAACAGCAGCCAAAAACACTCAACCAGAAGAGTTTTCTTCTATTACACAGGATATGTCCATTTTCTAGAAAACATAGGCTTGTTTACACATCCAGTTCTGTACACAGTTTTATCATAATGGCTCATCCACTAAAACAATGACAAACTTTCTGTTAAACAGGTGCCATCTCCCCGTTGGAGTTGTACGACCAGACAATGATCTTACTGGACTTCCAGCTTCTCTGAGAAAAGTTCTTCCAGAATTTTCTTCACAGAAACTGGATGGATCAAAAGGATTCCCTATTTACTAGCTAAATCTGGATCAAAGGCTGAAACAAAAATCAATGAAGCAGTACTCACTTCGTGCTACTTCAGCCTGAAATAAGCAACCAGTCTTCTGTATTTTGGGGAGTGAAAGCTGAAGACTAATTGAGATAAAAAAGCTTTATAAAGAGTTACCTGTGTAGATCAAAGGCACGCACAGTTCCATCTAGGGAAGCACTCAAAATGACATAACCATTGGAAGTAAAAGTTACAGCAGTTACACCACTGTTATGTTCTGTAAATGTGATAAAGCAAAAGCTGCTTGAAGTGTTCCACACTTTCACCTGCAAGAGAGCCCAGAAAAGCCTTCTTAGAATCTCCATCATCAGTTCAGAGAGAAAGCAAGAGTAAGGCAAAAGAGCGAAGAAAAATTAGTCCTAGCACACTGCAATAGCATAGAGGACTTCAATATTATCAGTAAGGAATTCTGTGCAAGTGAGGCAAATAGCCCTTTTACCATTAAACACCTAAAAACACATATTCAACATGAAAATCTAAGTAGAAATAGACAAATTTTGAGACAAAATCAAGGAAAACTACAGCACTTTTGAGCATCTTGGGTTCCTAAGCTTTGTACTGCCTACGGGTAACACAAGTGCCAAATTCAGAACTAACTGTGAAGCCATTCCAGAAGCTGCAATTCACAAGAATTTTTTTTTTTTCATTCAATGTATTAGATCTTTGAGTGTTTAAGGTGACTGCATACATAATTAAAAACTTATCTGCTAAAAAGCATAAGTGATGCAATTTTCAGAGCATACCAGTAACAATATATCAGAATATATATGCTCCAGAGAGAAAAACCAAAACATTTAAGTGAGGAGAAAAAAAAGACTTTATGTTAAGAAAAAAAACTGTATCAGTTACAGTAGCACAGATTTCTACATAAAACTGAAATTCAAGCTGCTTATTATGTGACTAAGGCTTAAGTTGGTATTTCAGTAATACTGCTTCACCTACCTTCCCATCCTCCCCTCCAGTTACTATGTATTGTCCATCTGGAGAATACGCCAGTGAAACCATGCTGTTGAAATGTCCCTGCTGCTTCAGCACGTAGGACTCACTCTGCCACTCCCACACCAGGAGCTGACCCAAACCTGTGAAGGCGTACGGAGGATTAAACAGAATTATGAACACAACGACCCTGCAGCCACAAAACACAAAACTGCAAGCAATGTGGTAAAAAACCCAAAAAGTTGCACTAGGCACCTATCAATCCTACTAAAAGTCTTTTCTCTTTTTAAGTTCAAACAAGGCAATTTTTCTCAACAACCAGCTGTACTTGGATTAACATTCTCAACACTACAACAGCAATACAGTCACCTAGCTGATAAATGAGCTGGGAAGAAAAGCAGGGCTGCATATAAAGCTATTAATCTCAGTTGCCATGCAAACCCTTATGGATTGGGTGGGAATGTTGGAAAAGCCACGCAGCTCTGTAAAATGGCATGTGCAACAAGTGGCAAAGGAAGAGACTGGGCCCAGAATTAAAATATAATATTAACTACAGGGGATTTGGGCTCTATCCTAATTCTGTTAGAATTATATGAAACATGTATTTTTTTATTTTGTTAACAAAACAATTTTCCTGAATCACAAGAATTCTGTGAGGAGAAATTGTTCAGGGATACTTGCTTTACTGTATCTAGACACTATAGAGATAAGACTATAAATTATTAAAACTTTAACATTTGGCATAAAGACAAGCAAAAGGAATTTGGACTTGGATGTCTACCACATTCCTCATTTTTCCATGAATATAGACAAAAAAAAAAAAAAAAAAAAAAAAATTACCAACCTGAACAACCAAAGGCAATCCAGTCACCAGTACAGTTGATAGAAATAGAAGCTATCCTTTGGTCTGAAATACTGAAGTAAAAGAATTGAACAATAAATAAAATTGTGTTCTCATGCCTTGTGTGATAGAACTTCAAATCTACGTTTTATTACCTCCCTTCAAGCAAGTTCTCTGATTAAATTTACTGAACTTTAGTATTGCTGTAACACTGAAAGCCACATACAGATTATTTCTTTTCTTATACTCAAAACCAAACAGACAATACTGCCTTGTTTGAAATTAAGACAGAGTATCTACGTCCCAAAGAAAGATGTACTTTCCAGCACGGAGTAATACCCCCCACATTCAAGGCAAAAAAAAAAAGTAATTTGTACAGGGAAATTATGTATTCTTTAGCTAGCATCATACAGTGATGGAAAAGAATTATGGTTTTGTTTTTCAACTTAGAGACAATTCATAGATCATTTTAGACATGTACAACTTTTTTCCAGATACTGTCTTTAATTTCGACAAAGAAACTGACAAAGAAGTCCAAAGTGTTGAAGAAATCTCTAGCAAGCAACTACTCAGGAGCTCCTCATTTACACCTTACTTTTCCATAATACAGTATGGAATGGAGTTAGACTTGGGCAAGAAATACAGTACAACTGTGATTCTGCCTTCCTAGAAATTACAATACTAAATAGATACTCATGTTTTAGATTTTTGTCCTCTCATTATAGATACTTGTGTTTTTAAGGTTTTTGTGCCCTAATTATTCATCCCTCACTACTAAACATGGTGTGGTCTCAGTCAAACAAGTAAGAACCCATCCCCAGAATGTACCCCCACCCCAAATCCAAACCAAACAAGGATGACAACCCCGTACCTTACCTCAGGGAGTGGATCAGGTTGAAATCCGGAAGCTCATGAAGGTGAAAGATTCCAGAGGCAAACCCAGTGACTAAAAGGTGTGTTTTCTTGTGATAGGCTGCAGATGTCAGGTTATTAAAATCTCCCTCTTTATTGAAAAAATACCTGGCATCAAAGAAATAAGAAGGAAGTAAACTCAATGTGAAATAAAAGTATGCCATTACAGCTGCATTTCAATATAGGTCAAGTATTTTAATCAAGATATAGTACAACAAAACTCGAAAGCAACAGTTCCAGAAATTGATAGGCAAATGTATTTTACAGAGCTAGTGAAAGCTAATACTTCTCTTTTCCTCACTGTTTCCAAGTGCTGTGGTCATCTGATTATTAGAAGTGACACCTGATCACACACCATGAAGGGGACTAAAAGTGAACCTCAGAGGAACTGCACTGGGCATTTCCCAGATCATCTACTGCCAACATGGATGGCTCTCCTGAATCCACTGATTATCCTTCTATACCTGAGTCTTCTTACAGAGTAAGGAAATGAGGCAAGAGTCATAAATACTATATGCCTACTGTTTCCTCAGTTTCTTTGTAACTTTATCCCTTACTGGAATTAGACATAGAAGTACCACATGATAGTCAGGTAAAAAGAGCATCTGAACATTATCCAGCAGTTGTATACTTCAAACCCGTTCAGTCTGGAAGTGACGTTCACCAAGGCTAATTCCAGCCTAGGGTGGGGTAGGGTACTTTATACTTTCTTTACAGTCAGAGAGAGACTGAGAACAGAAGCCTAACGTCAGGTGTGATGTCATGTGTTCCCAAGTGGCCCCCCTACATGCATCCCATCTCTCCACCCCTCCGCTGACGAGAGATGGCCTGTGAATGTTATCCTTCAAGCAAAGCTAAATACTGTGACTATCTTAAAAGTGGATTATTCTTTGTAAGCCATGTCTCCTTTGATGTGGACATATAGGCAGATCTTTCAGAGAGGCATCTCCACATAGTTCAACAAAAAGGCTGATGAGCTATCTCTATCAAGCACTGCTGTCCCTTCTTGAAGCCAACCAATCTCTTCTTGCAAGAACTCTCTAGATGTACGAGGATACTGTACTAAAGACCTCATGATGCTTTTTGAGTTTCAAACAGTAACATGTACATTTTAAATCAGTATTTCCTAGATGATCAAAATTACACACATTATTCTGAAGGTCAAGGGTACTGCCCTTCATACAGTCAAGGTAAGACACAGATGTTCCACTGAAATGGGATCTGTTGGAAATTACTAAAACCTGGGCAGTTTTATACTGCACTGACTGAGTGATAAAGGCAAAAAAAGCCCAGTATGGTACATCTCAGTAACAACTCTGTCTCCGGAAAACTGAAAATCACTTACTTTGCAACACGTGAATATTTAACCTTATTTCTTGTCTCTCGCTCATTTGGAGTGGCTTTTCCATGAATTTCTTCACCCTTTGGCTCTTCCAGAAACTCTTCATCATTTTTTGCTGCGTCCTCTTCCCTAGCTGCATCTTTAGGGGGCATGGGCTTCAAGCCATCGAGCTCTGTATCGCACTGCCACACACAGAGGGCCGCGTCCTGGCTGATGGTGTACAGCTAGAGCACAAACACGGAAGCATATGGTGACTGTGTAATACTCAAGACTCTGCTCTCTTGGTAGGAATGATTCTATGAATATAGACTTGTGGGAGGGTTGGCAAGTCTGTGCTCTATCATTAGGACAATACATTACTTAATCCTCTAGAATCTGAGGTGCTTTGATCTGGAAAACTAGCTTGTCCTGAGTACTGGTGCTTTATAGAATCATAAAGGTTAGAAAATACCTCTTAAGATCCTCAAGTCCAACGATCAACCCAGCACAACCATGACCACTAAACCATGTCCTGAAATGCCACATCTACACATTTTTTTAACACCTCCAGGGATAGTGATTCCACTATCTCCCTGGGCAGCCTGTTCCAATGCCTCACCAGTCCTTCAGCCAAGAAATTCTTCCTAATATGCAACAAAACCTGTCCTTCCAGCTGTTAAAGCAATTGTTCAGTACAGACTGCGATACAACGAAACAGAACAATGTCACAAATGTTTCTGTGTTATTGAAAGGATAAATATGAATTGTTGTCCAGCATGGTTTACCTGCCCTCAGATACTTTTCGAAAAGATTAAAGGCAATTTGATTGCCAGTTAGTATTACAGCTAGTCAATTTTTTTAAAATTAAAACTATAAAGCTATTTTTAATAACTTACTCTCCTTCTAAAGCTTACTTCTTGTAAATCCCAATCACAGCAGAGGAGTCAACAGACATATTATTGACGTATTTTCTGAATTCAGAGATATCAAAGTAGTCAGCATCCTTTATCTACAGGTAAGTTTCTGCTTCAACTATTTTAATATCAAAATTCAACAACGCTGTGTTTTTGTACGTACATCTAGACTGTTCTCTTCAAAAAAGCAGGCTACTATTATATCCTTATGCCCTCCAAGTGAGTAGTAGATCAAGTTTGCCCATCGCTGTGCTCCAAACACCCACGTAGACATGTCCTTGCTGCCTACTGCAAAACACCTACAAAAGAAAAGGCAATTTGTATTAGAACGTTGTTTTGAAAACTTCACCGGCTGGAGAACATCCTGAGCAAGAAGACACCAGTTACTACTTTAGAAGTAATTTTAAATATAACAGAGTTGTAAACTGAGGCTGAAAACTCTAGGAAAGGTAGATGAGATACAATACATTCCAAAGATCATCCATACTCACATTCCTAAGACATGTTCCTTTTATAGATAACTAGGCATTTTCAAGCAAGTATCTGTGGTTGACCTCTAATACGTGCACGTACTTATACTTTCAATCTGCCTAATTATAGCTTTTAATTCCAGACAGAATGAGAAAGAATAGCCAAAAAGAATTTTTAAAGCTAGTACAATACTTCAGAGCAAACCAAAATGGACTGTAAATGCACAGAAGCATAACAACGTAAGCAGGTAGTCAGTGCTTTAGTTTAAAAACTCACTTGGAATCATCAGTCCAGTCTATACAAGTTGTTTCATCATATGGACCATAGTAAGTTTTATCCAGAACAAATGCATTAAATTCTCGCTTCTTCCCAGGCGCATGGTACATAAGGGCAATGTTGTCTTTGGTAATCACAAATTTCCTGTCGTATGGGAGAGGAAAAAGCATACCTGTGCTCAAAGCTGTTAAAGCAATTGTTCAGTACAGACTGCAATACAACGAAACAGAACAATGTTACAAATGTTTCTGTGTTATTGAAAGGATAAATGTGAATTGTTGTCCAATGAAAACAAAAAAGTTATTTGCAGATGGATATTATTCCCCGACTTAGGCATTATAAGACAGAAAATCTTCAGTAAAAATCACTTAGGTTGAGTAATTAAATATTTATTCTGTAATTCTTACAAAGGAAGAAAAAGTTCAAACTTTCAAAACAAGATAATGGCCACTTCCAGAAACACAAAGCATCTACACTCCTGTCACCCATATCCTTTAATATAGTCCTGTTGCCACGCTAATTCCCTAACACAGAACTGTGACTCCAACTTTCAAGCAAAAACTCAACCCAGATCACTTTAAGTCGATCCAAATGAGAAATGTTGCCAAAAGGGGAACTTTGCACTTTTTCCTCTCACCTCTCTGACACTTCTAACATTTATGTCACCACGCGATTAAAATATAAGGGACGTGAGAAGAAGCACTCGATCCAGAGAGCTGCCTCTTTCAGTGGCACAGTTGTCTTAAGACTGACCCAAGCCAACAGTGGAACTGTCCCCCCTCACCCATGGGCTCCTTCACTTTACCTACCATACTCTTAACTCTACCAAGGGTTAAGACTCACAGCAAATCTTCTAAGAGTCCCACCACAGACAACATCTGCGACAGGTGACTTCCCTGCGAGTATATGTTTCCAAGGTTTTGCTTTTCCTCTTTTCTTCCCCTCTCAACTTTACAAAGTGACCCTGATCAGCCCAAAATCTCCACTACATTAATCAATTAGTATAATGCCCAGACTGGTCAGAATGTCTTGATAATTACAACTAGTTTCTGGGGCAATTTCTGTTGTTTCATTCTAAAGCATGTACATTTACTTACTTGCCATCGGGGGAAAAGCTGACACTGTGAACTGGCTTGTGAAAATAGAAGCGATGTATCACACACTTCCCAATCAAACTGACAAGCAAGGCAGCTCCCTCTGTCAGGGCAGAAAAAGAAGGATCGTGGAAATATTTAACTGAGTTCCCAAAGAAACCATAACCCTAGCAAGCTCAGCTCCCTTCCTTAAAGGGCACAGGGAGTACATCCTTGGAAACTTTTCAAGACAGCATGCTTAGTATTATTAAGAAGAAAAATCAGTTACAAGTCACTATCTAAATTCTCTAAATAAGTTCTTCTTAGGTTCTGTAACTAAGGAAATCTTCCTCAGAAATTCTAACATAATTCTTAAAGCAGAACACATCCAATCTGTGTTAAGACTGAGTATCTAGCAATATAGACTTCCCTCTCTTAAGGCTTTCATTCTTTCATTTAAAAAAATCCCCCTTCACGAAAGTACCTTCATCAATGAGAATGGCAAGACTTCCATCTGGAGAGAGCCCCACGCACACAATGTTAAGCCGTGTAGCCAATGGGAACGTCTCACACTTATTACTGCAAGAAAAAGATAAAACAGTAGACTGGATACAAGGATGCAGAAGTAACAGTTATCTTCAGTATCAGTGAAATATGATTTGATACCTGTGTTAAGCTGTCCCACTCCCACAAACACCAACACACGGGCTCCCGTCAGGAATAGCAGCATGAGGTGCACCAGTCACACCCCTGGCCTACAGGGAAAGGCAATGGCAGCCTGGGCTCTGCCATATACGACAGACAGGACAAGTCAGCAGCGCGCAAAGAAACCACCACACAACTAAATCAAAGGCAAACCATTTCCCCTCCTTTGCGCTGCTAAAACACCTTAGGGGCTTACGCTATTCTCCCCACAGACAACCCGCGCCGTGCAACACCTCGGCAGCTATTCTACTCCAACGCTAGGCCAGAAGCCTTCCAGGACATTCCGGGCAGGCAGGCCA
>NW_008621190.1:3258-14636 GCF_000691845.1 Merops nubicus | reverse complement strand
CTTCGGGCGCTTGCAGTGTCCCTGAGGCTGGAGCGCCCGAGCAGCCCAGGCGCGCCCCCAGCTTCGGAGTCCCTGCTGCCCGCTGCGGCAGCGCCAGGGCCACCCTGCCTGGCCACCAGCATCCCTGTGCAGCCAGGAGCCAGCGCTGCTCAGGGTGCCTGTCCATAAAAAGGAGCCAGTTGCCCCGGAACAGGCTCACATCTGGGCTACAGCTGGCCCCGAGTACCAGAAGTGCCCCCTGGAGCCTTTTACACCCTGTCGGCTGCCGCCTGGAAGGGCTGTCGGTCTGCACGGGACCGTTTCAGGTGCGTTTCCTCCCGGTGCAGAGCAACAGCCATTTGTCCTGTGGGGTCTTTCCAAAACCAGCAGCCCCACCAGCTCCTGCCAGAGCCCGGGGCACAGAGATGTCTCTGTTAACACCTCTCCCACCAACTGTTTCTGCAGCTGTTTCACAGGGCACTGTATATCCAACCCCTGCCAAATGTGCTGGGCTGCTGGGAATAAAGCATGTTGTTGGTGTAAACCTCCTTCCCACTGGGGAGAGGGTCACAAATAGCTTCAAAGTGCAATATTTAGACCAAAAAATGCTCAGGATGCACAGTCAGGTTTATGGTGGAGTGACAAGGGGGCAAAGGCTCAGACAGTGGCATTGTGATCCGGCTGCAACCTTGCCGCTGGGTGATACTCACTGATGGCAGTTTGCTTCTGGGAGGGATTTGACCCGAACACCCTGATCACAGCCTCAAAGCCATGGACCAAACTGTCCAGAGATGCCACCCAGTAGTGTCTATGATAGCACCCTATAGCCCCTGTGCCTTGGGGCAGCTGGGTGCCCTCTGGAGAGATGAGCATCCTCCAGCACACCCAGATTGGGGGTGATCCAGGTCTTTCCACGCTTTCCTTTAGGGGAACCCCCTGTGCACAGGTGGGTCCTGCCAAGAGACACACTGATAAGGAGACAGCAATGGGTGGCAGCTATCTTTGTGTTGGTTTTGTATTTGGGATGCCCCATTCCCTTCTCCTCTCGCTTCCTGCTTTGATGTGACATCACGGGACACCTCAGTCTGCTATCTGCACTGTGCCCAGCACACCCCAGTCCCAAAGTGCTGCCCTAGGGCAAATAACAATAAACAATAACAGCAGCGTTGTACCCCAGCACACCGCACAATGCTGAGGGGGTTGCAGCCAGTGTGCAGTGCCCAGGCTGGCTCGGGACAACTTGCTTGCCTCTCATTTCTGGGTGTGGCTCCCACAGCCTCTTTGGCAAAATAAAACCTATTTCTGGGTTCGGCCAGCCGATCAAGGCTGCACAGGAAAGCCCACAGCCAGGCCACCCCGGGACTGGGGCTCACCCCGTAACACCCTTGGCTGTGCCCTCTATCCCCGCACACCCAGCCCACTGCTCCTGGGACTCAAGCACCAATTCCTGCCAAGGGAGCAGCTTGCCCTGTAATTCTTTGGCTGGGCCTTGAAGCCTGTGGGCTGCCTTGTCTCCTCTGGGGTTTCAGGAGCCATCCGTCAGTCAGGGCCGGCGGGAGCTGGGCAGGGCCATGCGGGATGCGTCAGAGCTGCTGTTGGCCGGCTGAGCCCGCACAGAGGCAAACCTCTCCTCGAAAAGTCAGCGTAAAACTATTCGTGACTCTTGCTTCTTTATAAACACAGGCAGTACGCGGCAGCTCCCAGTGGGAGCTACCAGGGCTGGGGGCACCCCATGCCCCCCACTGTGGTTGAGCTGCGGAAGCCGGCTGGTATTTAGCAGGATTTAAAAGTGGAAAGTTGGATGGGATGGGGCTGAGACAAGCTGAGAGATGCGTCCCAGTCTCAGCTGGGAATCCTGCTGTCCTGGGACTGGCACTGGCCCTGCTGTTGTCACACCCATGTCTGGATGATGCCATCTCCCTGCCCAGCCCAGAGAAAGCCCCTTGATAAGAGAAGCCCCAAAGCCAGGCTGGGCATCACAACCCTTCTGCAGCCAGCAGGATCTGTCTTTGGGGGGCTGCAGGTAGGAAACCCCCTGCCTACTCAGCTCCCAAGCCCTCTCTTGACAGCACTGGGTACCTGATGGACATCAGCAGGAGTGCGCTGCAGAAAGCCTGCCCTTGCCTTGGGCTTCCCTCCACCAAGGATCTGGCCCCATGTAGGTGCCCCAGCCCATGCCATGGAGCCACAGAGGCAGTTTTTCGCTGCATCCTGGTGTGCAACCCTCAGCTGCCCCAAGCCTCAGTTTTCCCAGCCACCAGCAGGCCATCGTTCCCCTACGCAGGCTGTCCTGCTTCGGCAGCCCTTAGCCCTGCCCTGGAGAGCTCACCACACCCACCAGCCTCCCTGGTAAAGGATCATGTATCGCCCCATGCCCTGCAGAGCCAGGACACCCAGGCACTTGCCACTGAGGTCTGGCATTGAAGTGGCATTGCCTGGTACAGAAGGACCTCGTCCCTGTGGAGCAAGGGTGTGCTGGCCGGGCTGCAGAGCCGAGGTGCCTTCGTCACTGTGGGCAGAGGACAAGCGGGGCCGTGCCTGGCAGCTGGCATTGAGGACTTGCCTCTGCTTTCCCAGGCACTTGAGCGATGTTTAACTAGCCCACAAATATACAGAAACTCTGTTTGCTATTTAGGGCTGCGGACCCTGCCGAGATGATGGGAGAGGAAGGGTGTTTGCACAGATTTACAAAGCAGGTGGCTGTTAAAGTGGCAGCTTCCCTGCCCCAACCCTGGGATGCTCCCCATGGTCTCCAGCACCCAGCCTTGCCCCTTCCCCGGAAGCCTTGAGCCCTCCAAAAGCAGTACAAAATGAGTTTTTTATAACTCAACCCACCAGAGAGAAGCTGTCCCCGCCCTTCTGTCCCCCTTCTGTGTAAGCCCAGCGAGGTGGCTCAGTACAGTGGAGAAAACTCCCTCCACCCTGCTCCGTGTGATTAACGTGTCGAAGGCTTTCGCTCAAGTCTTAAGCCTACGTTTAAAGATTTGAAGAACTTGCAGGGTGGCTATAGCCTGGTTTGCAGCACTAAATCTGTCTGCTTGTGGCCGTTCCCTGTTCTTGGCTGGGGTGGAGGAGGAGGGAAACAACCCCAAGGAGGAGGCATGACACAGAGGTCCCCACAGCCAGTCCCCCCTCCCCCCACCCAGGGCACACCGCTGATGTGCACTGCTTGTGCCATGCCATGCATGTCCCCACTGCAGTGTCAGACTTGTCCACCCCACCCTGTCACCTGCCTGCTCTGGCACCCTGGCAGCCTAGTACCTGGTGGGGGAAGATGATGTGCATCTGCAGGGGAAACCTCCCACCTTCTACGGTGAATGAAAAGGGACCAGAGGTGGGCTGTGCAGCCTGGTCCCGGCAGCACACAAAGCAGGTTCTCTGCCCCAAGCACCCAAGCGTTGGGATCCAGCAACACCCACATCTGACACTGGCAGCTGGGAACAGGGCTAGGATGGTGTGCTGGATGCAGGGACGGTGATGCCCTTGTTGGCTCCTTGGGAGAACTTTACCCTTGTGCAATAGAAGCACAACTGGGGCTCTTTGTAGGGCAAAAATGCTGGGCTTTCTCCCTTCCTCCCCAAGCCTAAAGCATGGGGCAAAGCAGATATTGAGGGCTGGCCAAGGGAAGCTGCGTGGGGGGGGCGGTGGAGGAGAGCTCCAGTTTGGCCTGGGCCAAATCCAGGGTTGCACAGCCAGCCATGGGGAAGGGGTGATGCTCTGGGGCTTGCCATCTTGGCCATCCTTAGGGTGCCTTATGGGTGCTGGTGAGCATGGCAGTGGGTCTGTCAGCTACGGGGCTGGAGCATGGGGAGCTGGGATGAGGGCTGGTGCAGTTCCCTGCCTGGTGGGGTTTCTTTCTATGCAAATGCCTGGGAGCAGCTGCCCTGCCGACGTGACTCATTTCCTGCTCTTGTGTCACATTCTGGTCAGGCCAGTTTGGCAAAGACTTTCTTCTCTCCCTCCCTGGCTTCTCCTCCTTCTCTCCCCCACCACTGAGGGCTGGGATGTGCATTTGCTCAGCCCCTGGCAGGATGAGGCAGGATTTTCAGGAAACTGCGTCAAAGCCACAAAACCTCCACATATATATATATAAAACCAACCAAACATAAAACCAAGCACAATGTTTTTTTTTTTTCCTTTTTTCTGAGGATGAGGGAGACTGGTGACCAGACGGGCTCCTCTGCTCTTTTGCTGGGGCAGCTGCTTCCTCCGAGATGGGACAGGACTCAGCATAAGAACTGTAAAAGTTTTGCTGGGCAGTTGAGGAAAAAATGCAGCTCGGTCTAATTTTACCCTCTGCTGCCAATCGAAGAGGTGCTGCTGGAGCCAGGCTGCCAGCAGGCAGCCTTTAACAGGGGATGGATGGTGTGAGCGTCCCAGGGAGCCGCCAGCACTGGCATTTGCCCAGCGTTTCTTATTCCTCAGCTGTGCTCCAGAGCAGCCCTGAAAAATGGACTGACTGGGGTTAAAAGTAACTCCCTCGTCTTCACGGGGTTGGGAGGGAAGCTGATGACCGCTGGCAGACCCCAGCATGGTAGGGCCCCGGTCACAGGTTGGGGCAGGGGAAGGCAGTGCCGGGAGCGGATCTCTGCGGCTGCTCCCGTGGCCCTGTCCAGGCTGGTGCTGCCCTCAGCCCGGGCTGTGCCACAGGTAGAAAACTCACTTTTCGAGGCGTTTCCTACCCAATCTGTGTTGCAGCTTCAAAGCCAGAATTTACAGCCCCTCGGGTGCCTTCCTGCCTCAGGGCTCTTGCTTTGCTGTCCCAGGTGTGCAGGGTCCCACACATGCACCCTTTGCTGTCTGCGAGGCCAGGGCAGAAAGCAGCAGCCCTTCTCCCCAAGCCTGTGGCTACCGGTGGCCCCGTTTCTGCCTCTGCATCAGCCCTTTCCCTGGTGCACTGAGCTCTGGCACAGCACCCCGCTTGGTAGCTGGCCACCTCCCTCGGGGAAAGGCGGAGCTCCTCGGTGCTGCCAGCCCAGCAACGAGCTTGGGGACACGAAGCTGCTGGCCTCAGATCCAGCTGTGGGAGACTGAGGGGGGGGGAGCAGGGTACGATCCGTCTACTTCCATTTCCATCTGCAGTTCCGTCCAGCCACCCTCCCACCAGAAGGCTCCTGTGGTCTCCACCTGGGCAGAGATGTAATCTTTGCAGTCTTCACTCTGGAGCAATTTCTCAGCCTTCCTTTTCTTTTTCTGCATTCTCCCTGCAATTAAGGCCGGCTGCAGCCAAATGACGCAGTACCGCAAGCGCGCTAAAAAGCCCCCCACCAGGCAGCTACCAAGCTCTCCTTTGAAGGCCAAAGTATCTGCTGCTGCTGTGCCCCGTGTGACCCCCAAGCTCCTAGCCCCCTGAGTCCAGTGGTGCTGTTGAGCCCCAGTTGGGTGCACCCAGAGGAAACTGAGACAGGGTGAGGCCAGGGCCTCACCCCAGAGCTGCAGTCTGTGCACCTCTTGCTGCCAGAGCTCTCCTTCCTCTCCAAAAGCCAAGAAGTCTGTTTGCCCACAGCAAAGTGAAGAGCACGAGGGTATTGGTACAAATTAGGTCAGGAAGCATTGCTAATAAACTGTCACTCCTGGTTGTGTAATGGGAGCAATTATGGGTTTAGGTCTCATTAAGACACCAGGAAGGAAAACATGGTCTGTCTGAGGGCAGGAGGAGTGTGATGGCAAACAAAAAAAGGAGGGTTCTGTTGACAGAAGGATGAAGCTGCCTTTGCATTGGAGGCATTTCCGTCCCATCCTGGTGTGTTGGCAGCCTGGGGCTTGGATTGGCTCCCATGCAGGAGGATGCAGGGAGTGGGTTCACAGCTCTCCCTGTGCTCTGCTCCTTGCACCCCTGCCAGCACTCAGGGCCCCAGGGACTTGAAGCAGGCAGTTTTAACCTCTCTAAAATCACTGATCCACCCATCTCAGCTCAGTACTTGGTGCCCGCTGTCCCCACACAGCCCTTCCCTGGCGTCTGTTTGGGAGCCGTGGGCAGCAGGGCTGTGTGGGCTGTGCCAGGAAAGCCTGGGAGAAGTGCCTGAGTTATTCCTGCCTGTGTAGCCACCTTCAGCCCTTCTCTCCCCAGGGAGCGACCAGGCTTCCCCCGCTGCCCACCACCCTGTGCTACCCACCGCACCGCCGGGCAGCAAATGCCTCTGCCTGGCCCTCTCTGCCACTGAGGCGGCCCTGAACCCACCGGGCAGATTCCTCCTGGGGCCTCTGGAGGGATGCTCAGGCACTGGCAGAGGTCACCCAGAGCCTGGCCAAAATAAACCCAGGGCTCCCAATGAGCAAAACCCTGGGATGCTACCAAACCTGGGGTAGGGGCACCCGCATCCCTTCCATGGAGGCTCTTTGAGTGAATCTGGCCCATGAACACTGTAAAGAAGGGGCTGGGGTGGCCAGAGGCCAGGGTTACCATTTAACCACCCAAAACACAGAAGAGGAAATTCTTGAGGCATCTATTAACATAAAAAGAGTCATACTTTACATTTGGTCCCACTTAGGGCTTATAAATGATTACTGCACCTTTTAATAAATGGTTAATCAAGTGTTAGAGTCCAAACAAGTTGATGGGTTGCTTATTACCACGGTTTATAACCTTTTATGAATGCCTTCTGTCGATGTACTTATAAACATCCATACCACGTACTTCTCGTGTCTTGACATGTTGGTCACATCTGTTCAAAGTTTATTAACTCTTGAGCTGCTCTCTAACAACGGACTGGGAGGGATCCTGCTATTTATCTGTATTTATCCATGCAGCTCAGAAAGCACACCTGCGGCTGAGGGGCAACGTGGGCATCCTCCTTCACCTGGAACAGTTTGAAGGAAGGATGCAGCCACATCAGAAATAAGTTGGCAGCAGGGTGTAGCTCTCATGGGTGCTGGAGTTCTTTTGCCATCAGGAAAAACAGCTGAGGGAAATCGGTGGCAGACTCTTCCTCAGCTGAAGCCATTGCGTCGAGATAGGATGTTGTCCTGGACTGCTCACTTCAATCACACCCACAAGTTACTGGGCTCAACATGAGGAATAGCGTGAAATTCTCTGGTCTGTGAACATGGGAGGTCAAACGGGATGATTTAATGGGCTCTTTTGGCCTGGAAATCCATGGAAACATCCTTGGCCGCTGCTGTTCATGCGCAGCCGAAGCCCCCCTCACGTCACGTTGCAAATAATAAAAGAAAGCTCTCAATAAGCTGAATAATCAGAAAACAATTTTCCAATAAAAGCGTCCCCCGAAATCTCCTTTTAAGGCAAGGACTGGGATTCCCACCGCCTCGCATGTTCCCAGCGCCTCGCGTTATTGTTCAGCTGCCTGCACCGGGGCCGGGCAGGCTGCCACCGCCCCACGCCCCCGGGGATGCTCCCGCTGCACTGCCCAGCCAGCCCCTCTGCTCCTCAGCCCTTCCTGCGGCCATGTTTCCCCTTTTGCCGGATGCTTGGGATCATTTTCCTGTTCAAAAAGCAAGCGGGGAGTACGAGCTGCTGTGGCCCCATGCTCGCTCCAGTGTTTTTAACAGCTGGAGAAGGCATCTGTGCATTAAGCAGATGGGGACAGTCCCACCCTGGGTGGGAGGTTGGATCTCCCCAGTTGGTCTTGG
This sequence comes from Merops nubicus, assembly GCF_000691845.1. Classification (NCBI taxonomy): domain Eukaryota; kingdom Metazoa; phylum Chordata; class Aves; order Coraciiformes; family Meropidae; genus Merops; species Merops nubicus. Next base: position 7,067 of record NW_008621190.1, on the reverse strand, counting down.
CCTCAGACACTCCTGGAAATTTTTTAACATCTAACTGAGCTTTCCCCTTTGCCCCCCACTTCCTGGCCTCTTTGGAGCAGGTACTCCATCTCCTGCAACAGGAGCTCCTCCAGCACAGGGCAGCCTCACTCACTGCCAGAGCATGGAAAGCCTGAGGAAATGTGAATGATGGAAAAGGGCATTAAAAATACTTTTCCCCTTGGAAAAACAAAACCAAACCTGAACTATGCTTTTTTTTTCTGCCTTGAAAGCTGCTGTAGCAATGGCTGCTGCCTGAAAGGCACCGGCAGCCAGCACATCCCTGCTGCAGGTGAGCAGTGGGGGCACCAAGGGGACAGAGCCCACACTGAAACTGTCCCAGGCATGCCACCATGGCCTGTCTTTTGTAGTGCTTCAATTAGTGTGAACAAAGAGGTGTCAGAGCAAGATAGGGCCATTTTTTTTTTCTCCAATGCAAACTGTGCCCAACTTATCTGGAGAAGCTGGAGCTTTTGGTCATATCATGGGCTCCCAGATGAGGAGCTGGGGCACACCAGGGGCTTCCCTATGGTCCTTCTCCCACTCCTGCCAGGTCCCAGTTTCCTGTGCTGGATGGCGAGGCTGCAGCTCACAGCAGGGTGAGGATGCTCGCTGGCTCCCCAAGGCTCTGCTGTGGGGAGCTTGTCCCATGCTGGGGGGAGGCAGCAGGACCAGCCCAGCCTGGCTGCTTTGGGCCCCTCTCCGGTTACAGCTTGGTCATGGGACCCCCAGGAGCACGGGGTGCTAATGCGTCAGGTCCTGCATGCTGCCCGTGCTGGGAGCCTTCCCTCTGCACCGAGGTGCTGAACACTGGCTGGGTGGAACAGTAAGCAGGAAAGGAACAACGCAAAAAGAGGTGGAAGACAAAAATCCAAATAGACCTCGTGTGCTAACCCCCTGCGAGCACGTGTTTCTGGGTGCTGCATGACACATCCTTGTGGTCCAAGTGGGCTAAAGCACGGAGAACCTGTCCCTCCCATGGCTGCACCATCCTGCCATGGGCTGGGGCATATCCTGTGGGCTGGGGGACAGACCATGGGAAGGGACATGCTGCAGGGGTTGATGCTATGGGAGGGGGTTCAGGGCTCAGGAGCATTGCTGGGTGCCCAAGTCCAGCACAACCAGTAATCACTTTGGCTCTGCTTTGGCGGGGCAGAGAGCACCATAGGAACAGGAGTCCCTTGCCATGGGGGCTGCCCCCTCATCCCACCCTGTGGGGACCATCTACCATTTCCCCCTGTCTCCCCTCCCGCCTCACAAGTGCACCCTCTTTCCCGCCGAGGTTCCCAGGCACTGGAGTTCACTTTTCAGATGGGAAACAAGACCCAGCCCTCCCTCTGTACTCCCCCCAAAAAAACAAACCAAAAGGAGAGAAATAAACAAACAAATCCCTTCCCTCTCCTGGCTTGGCATCTGCTCGCAGCCCTTCCATTATTAATTAGAGAAGCTGCCGGCATTATTAGCAACAAACCACTCCTAATGAAGTTCAGAGCCGCAGATCCAGGAGGGGCTCCCAGACACCGCTTTTCAGAAACCTTAATTAAATTCACTGCCCGAAGGTGCTTTTGGCTGGAGCGGAGGCAGAGCGGTGAGGCTGCCTGGGCTGGGCATGGCTGTGCTGGTGGTGGGGCTCAGGGTGAAGTGTGATGGCAGGAGGGGAGCACCCTGTGGTGCTGCAGCCCCAGGGAGACCCCGTCCTCTCCAGATTTGGGGCTGAATAGAGCGATCGGCTGTGACGCACAGTTGCAAAGGGGACGCTGCCCAGCCACAGCAGGGACAGTGAAAGTGAAACATTTAATTCATTAATTAACCGAGTGGCTGGCGGGGAGGGCTCCAGCACTGAGCGAGCAGCAGGGTCCCTGGCTAGCTCCAGCTCCGCCATCCTTTCTGAGATGTCCTAGAGGGGTACTCCTGTCCAGGTGAAAAACCTCAGTAGGGATCCCAGCTGACTAGCAACATTTCTTCAAGTGATGTGATGAAACCCAGCCAAGCCACGGTCAGGTTTCTTTTGGGCTGTCTGGCACAGGTTGCTCCGCACCAGCAGCACTTGGAGATCCTGCTGCTTTGCCCTGGGGCTGGGACACTTTGTGTCTGGATGTGGCTGCAGGAGAGGTTCTTCTGGACAGGAAGATTTTCACCCCCAACTTCAAAAGAAAACAAATCCTCAGCTTTCTGATGATTGCTCCCCTTTCAACACAGGGAGGGCTGAGGTAACACCCCCAAAAAGCATGTGCAGAACCTGCACAAAGCTGGATTTCGGCTCCCGAGCATCTTTTCCTTTGCCTGTCACCTGTCCTTTGCACACAGCAATCTCCCTTCCCCCCTCTGATATTCCAGCCTTCCTCTTTCTGACCTTAAAGGAATTTATTACCAAGGAGTGTACAAAGATTACTGCAAAATAGTTCTGCGTTACTGGGAAATCATTGCAACATTAGCTCAGTAATATTTTTTCATAAGTGTTTGCTGTGTCTCTTCTCCAACATGTTCGGTCTCCATGCTCACATCCACACCCCCGCAAATCCCGCTGAAGCCAAGAGGCGCTTGGCAGAGGACAGGAGCGTAGACCTGACCCGGCACTCACCCCGGCTCCTCCTTCCCGTGCTGGTGGACGAGGTTGCCATCGCTCGGCCGACCGGCCGTGTCCTCGGGCCCACGTGCAAGCGCTCCCCACCCCGGCTGTCAGGGTGCCCGGGCTGCCTTGGCTCAAGGCTTTTGCCAGCGGATGCTTGTGGAGGATCCTGCACCTGACAGGGTTCAGCACTGCCTATTTTGCTGAGTTTTTTTTTTGGAAAAAGGAAAATCCCTCTCTCTTCTGCACTCTGGTTCAACACTCTGGAGGTCTAGGCAACAGACCCTGCTCTCCTGAGGCCAGGAGGAGAAGATCCTGATGAAGAGGAGAAGGACCTGCCCGAGGCATCTGCGGGAGGCAGGTGGTCCCACTGAGTCGCCCACAGAGAAGGACACCAACAGTTCTGCAAATACGTTTAATGCACCTAGAATACACGGGAAGGAAAAAAAAACAAAACAAAACAAAACCCAAATGTTTAGTGATTCACAAAAATATTACAAAAAGTCACGTGCAGGCGAAAGACACCCAGCACTGCAATAACAATGTAAGAATTTACATTAGAAACTAATATAAAATATTTAAAAACCTCTGCTAGTTTAGCTTTCCATTTGTTTTTTGTCTTTTATTAAAAAAAAGGAGGAGGGGAGGGGGAAGAAAGGCCATCTATAAGGTACTGACACACCAGCTGCAGAAACATGGGCTCCTTCCAGCCCTGTCGGCAGCGTCCTGGGGCTCCCCACTCAACAGGACCCCGCACATGCAGCCCGCACACACTCGCACACGCAGGCGGCTGAACTACAGGAAGGTTCAACTCCGGGCTGTGGGGGCAGCCCCAGTGGGCAGAGCTCATGCTGGTCCTGGTTGCCCCGGACGTCCCCCAGCCTGGGGAGCTTGCCTTCACTCTAGGTTTTGCAGAAACCATCCAGCATACAAAACAAATAGCATCCCAGCGAGCAGCAAAACCTCCATCCCTTTACAAAAAAGAGAAAAGCCAGTGTGTCCAGCCTGGACTGGACGAGAGAGGGGTTTTAAATGACTAAACTTGGGTTTATAGTGTGTCCGTGGCCAAATGCGGAGCACCGTGACTCGGGGCTGGATGGGTGCAAGCAGCATCCTGGCGTGGGGGCCAGGGCACCAATACGGCCCCCAGCGGGATGCCATCTGCTTCTGTGAGGCTCCGTGGAATTGCCTCTTCGAGGAAAGCCAAAAGCCACGAATAAAG
>NW_008621190.1:0-3236 GCF_000691845.1 Merops nubicus | reverse complement strand
AGCCCCGCAGCCTGTGATCAGTCACTGCTGGGACGAGGCGGCCACTCACGCCCGCCTCCCCTGCCTCTGCCCCCCGCGGGTCTCACAGCACGCTTGCTGCCACAGAAGGAGTGGCGCAGGAGCTTCGTCGCCAGCACCACAAAGTCCTTCTGTGCCCATCCTGCCCGTGGCATTGTCAACACATGCGAGTTTATGTAGGACCTACCGCACACGGCGACAGCTTGGTCCCTCCCACCCTCACCACTCGTGCGGCGGAGGGTTTCCGGAGCCGCACTTTCGCTGCCGTTGGGCCCCAGGGAAAGGAACAAAGGAGCCATTTTCATCTCCAGCCCTGCCGCGAGTGGAGGGAGAGGGCGAGAGAAAAGACCAGTGTTTGCAAAACACAACAATCGGCAGGAAATTTCCCTCCGGCTTTTTGAGGTTGGGATTTTTTTCCTCTCTCTTCCTCTTCTAAAAGAGGGGAGACACAGCATCAGGACCGTTTGAAAACAACCACAGCCACATCTGCCACGTGCAGCCCCTTCTGGGCTGATGTTCCTCTCCTGCTCTTGGGGCCCTGTGAGCCAAAGGGTGAACGATGCCGTGGCCTTTCAGCGGGGGAAAGGGAAGGGGGTACCTTCACGGTAGACTAGAAATGATGTTTCTGAACTGATGTGCCACTTATGATGATTTTATGGTCTGTCAGCGATTTTAGGGGAAACAGAATCATGGTAGAAATGAAGAGGTGGTGAAGCACAATACACAACAGGTTCACTGCCTGACAGAGACAGGTTGACAAGGGGCGGGGTTTAAAACACATTTGCAACCTCAGGCATATTCTCTATTTGAAATTTTGGACTCATGTTGGACTCAAGGGTGGGTTTTTTTAAAAAGAAAAAAGAACAAGTAGACACTACACAACAGCAAAAATGTTATAAAAATAGTAGGTTGCTACAGAGCCCATCAAGAACTGCCATAGTCCCAGAGACCTAAGTCCAGCTTTAAAATCTTGGGAGGTCAACCCACCAGCAAATGTGCATTCTGAGACTGTTGTGGACACAGTTTGGCTGCATTTATCAATAGGGACAGATGCACAGAAAAGGATTCCTGATTTCTCAACAGTTCATCTGCCCTCACAGCCTTGCCCACAGGGGGAATTAAGGCACAATGTATACGCTAAATGGAGGACAGTCACGTAAAGAACCAAGCCCCTGCGAGGTGGAAGGCCTCTCATGGCACTGGACCCACTCCTCACCTGGCTGTGATGGTGCAGGGGCTGAAGCCCAAGACTCCATACAGCAGAGCCATGCCCTGGGCTAGGGGAGAACCAGACACATGGGTATAAGAGTCTCCTCCACCCCAAGGTCTGCAGACCTCTTCTCCCCACCTGACGCTGCCTTGCCCCAGCCAGATACAAGCTGGCAAAGCAGGTCATGGACTCTAGATACTTACCCAGGAGAAGAGAGTAGTCACTAGGAAAGGTAAACAGCCGGGCAGCCATGATCCCATGCCAACCTGTCATCTAACCCAGCATCCCACAGAGCGTGCGGTCAGCCAAACATTTTCCAGTGAAGCATTTGAGAAAGGGTTGTTGTGAGGAGCCAGGGGGAGATCTGGTGAAGGGAACGGATAGTGGGTGAGCAATAAAGCTCCCTCAGTAACCAGCCTGGAGGTTCTCATGAGGGGCAGCAGCGCTTCACTCCCCACTTTGCACCAACCAGAATAAAAAACTGAGACTGAAGTAGGCACATTGCCACTTCCCATCTTTGACTCAACCTCAGATGCAGCTATTGCAGCCATTTGCAGTCTCTACCATCAGCAACAGGTACAGGCCAGAACGCAAGCATGCAGTGGGATGTGACTTGCCACCTGCTTGCCTTTGTGCAGGACCTCAGTGGGTCCTGGCATGGAAACGAGGACTTGCCTGCAGGGACCCCATGCTGTGCCAAGACCCAGATGATTCTCACTTTGGTTTCTGGCTTCCCTGCACCCACGTTTGCTCCCCTTGCAGCGCCTGGGATGTGCAGGGACTACGCTGCCTTGAACAAGCCTGAGCTGTGGGTGCAGGGGGGAGGCTGCTAACCCGCTCCCCCACCACGCAACCTCTCCCCAGTAATCTGCACCCTCCAAGTCAAGCAGTGCTTTCAACTTTTTTTTTTTTTTTTAAAAAAGCTACACCCCCTAAATATTTCTACTGGTCGCAGATGAAAAACAAAGCAACCCCCACTTCTTCAAAGACCATTTGATGACCCGATGGTGTAATTTCAAAAGGCATCCAAAAGCAACTGAATATTTGAAGTGAAGAGCTTCAGAATATAATTTCAAATCACTGTTGGCAAATCTATGTACAGTAAAACCAATATATCACCACCCTCAAAGACATTATACGCAGCAGGCACCACCTATCTAAGCCACTGAAAATATCACTGTAGGTCACAGCAGCTACAAGGCTGACTGCTCTGCTCAGGTCGTACCACACATACTTTAATACTGAAACTGTACATTCCTTCTCCTGTTTTTAATCACGAGCTGAGAGGGAGAGTAGTCCTGGCTTTTGGGACTTCTGTTGTTTCAGAATTGCTGTCACATGTTGGATTTTCAAGGCATTGAGGGTATGCCATAAGACCCTTTATCTTCGGAAATATCCGTATCGACCTGCATTGCAAGATTTTTCCAGGAGGGAGAAAACCTGTACTTGCTGCTTCGAAGCTGCATTCACTTCCACCTAGGTCACTATCCTTAGCCAACACAAGCCTCAAAGGTCTTGATTTCATACAATCCTGCTTCAGACCTTCTACACAATCTAGAAAAAAAACCAGCTCCCATGGACCTACCATCTCAGCAGATTTGAGCTAGAAAAATACCGTGGTGTTTGTTCATTAGCATTTCCCTTTTTCAAACCATTTTCTCGCTAAAATACAAAGGTTTTGTTTCCATTTCCTTTACACACAGACATGTCCTCTTGCCCCAAGATGAAACTATCCAAACGTGAGATCTCATTTACTTGCCAATGAGTAAGCCTTTGGCACGGTTGCAAACCTGATGTGAATCAGAGGAGGGGAGGTCCTGTGAGTGCACAGCTTTTCATGATACTAACATACAACTTTCTTAATCTTAGATAACTGCCGAGAGGCAGCGACACAACCTTGGACCTTCAGGGCTGACTTTTACCAGTTTGTCTCTCATAGCTGGTCTAACAATTAGAGAGAGATTTCTATTTTAGCAGTTATTTGAAGAAGTCGTTGAGAACCTCAGCC
>NW_008621189.1:13052-22015 GCF_000691845.1 Merops nubicus | reverse complement strand
GTCTGTGGGCAAAGCTCCTCGGCGCTGGGAGGTTGGCACCCCGCAGCTGGGGTGTTTTGGTAGCACATCTGGGCTGATGCGGTTACAGAGTTTGCTCCCTCGAGGGACAGCATCTCTCGCCTAGTGTGAGACTCGGAGTAAACAGAAGCGAAACAGAAGTCTCTCCCCGCGGCCGCTCTGTTTGCAGGGCTTTGCTGTGGGCTGCACTGTGCGGCCAGAGCACAGCCTCCTGCTGTGCCCGCTGCTGCAAAAACAGCTCTTCTCTTTTTAAGATGCAAGTTAAAGATGCGCCTGGAGAGCCCCAGCAGCTCAGACTGGGCAGAGACAAACTCTGTTGTTATCACCTCTTCCACCCAGTCGCTAATACCCGAGTAATCCCTCTCCCACCGCCCAGGCACCTCTGCCATAACCGTTTCCTGGCTGGAGAGAGTCTTGCACCAAACACTCCAACAGGCTATGCCTGGCTGTCACCGTGGCACTTGGAAAAAGGTTCACCATTGTTCTGCTTTGCAGGAACATCTCCTACGAAAAGTGACTTTGTACGAGCGAATGGTGTTTTGATCACTAAAAGCCATTTCTGAAAGTTTTATTCCTAAAGCAGTTGTAGTTTGTGGTGAGTGATCCGGGTGCTCTCGTTAATGAAGTTTCTAGGTCGTTTGTTCCCAAAATCATGGCCTGTAGTCTGCAGATGGCAGGCAGAAACACAGCAGTCACACGGCATTCTCAATGAGTAGTGTAACAAGAGGGCACAGGTGAGTGGTGATCCAGAAAGCATGGACAGCGTTATTTCAGGTGTTTAACAAAAGGCTCGGGGAGAGTTGAATTGGTCTGCACATTCAGAGCAGATTCAGAAGATGCCACAGGTGGCACTAGAAGGGAGTTACTCCTGGTTACCTTTACATGATGAATATTTCACTCTGTTTTACTTTAAGTAACATTCACTGCGAAACATAAGCAGAGGTTTCCTTCCCATGTAATGCACAACAGAGATGTGACAACCTTTAGGCTTCTGAAGGATTTAATCCTGCTTTGAATTACACCCTTAAAGGGGCATTGACTTCAGTTTCTGCGATTTGGCAAAGGTGGATTAAGTATGCTAGACAAGAGAGCAACTTTTTAGGGAAGTGTGTTTTTTCACACCACGTACATGTGTTTTTCTTTCAGCAGCAGCAGCCCAGGCTCAAGTGCCCTGCTGGCACTGCAGGTCCCCCACTGTTCACCCCCATCCTGCTACCTTGCTGTTAGCTGAGTGGGTTGCTAAGCTGTATGTGGGTCACCACAGCATGATGGGGGAACTAATCCAAGTTAAATTAACTGTACAGTAACAGTAGGGTGTTTTGTTTAGTATTTATTTTAATCCAGATCCATGATTCCCCACCTGTGGGTCACCAGCAGCCCCTGGGACAGCTGTACAAGTGAGAGGTCACTACCAGGTGGAGCAGGAGGGAAATGAGGGGATCCCACCTGGGGGTCCCTCTAGGACTGCAGACACCTGGATCTGATGGTGAGCTAGAAGAGGACAGAACTGAGACAGACTGCCCAGGAGCGTGGTTGTTTTCAGTGTCAGACTTCCCATTAAGATGACTGCTTTATCAATGCATATTGAATGCATACTCAGGAAAGAACGAGTACTGGGAGCTAATAGACCTATTCCCAACTCATAAATCTGGAAATGGGCTGAGTCTTTGATCTCTGGCTGCTGTGACATCCTTAAGGCCAAAAGCTTTCTCCGTTCCCTTGCAGTTTACAGTACCGGCAGTGTTCCAATAGCTATCTTGTAACAGCAGCTAACGTGCTTTCCATGATGAGGAAAAGAATTGAGATGTTTCCTAGCCCTGAAAGCTCTCGTTAAGAGACACAGATACAACATTTGTAGACCATAAAAGAAAAAATAGGGATCTAAGATTGAAGAAAGGCAAGGAAGAGAGTGCTCTAATTGTAAAGGATTGTGTTGTTGGGGGATCAGAGTAGGACTCTTACCTCCTCCTAGGCAAGCAGGATGCTATGAAAGGCAGCTCTTTTCTTTCTTCTGCCAGTTCTCTCCCCTCCCCATGTTGTCTCCACAGCTCCCACAGCATCATCCCATTGATGTGCTAGAAGCAGTGTGCCTCCTGCAGCAAAGAAAAAGCCCTGTGTCTGGATTCAGCAAAGTTTCCTTTCCCCAACAAGAAGTTTTGCAACCTGCTGTGCCCCTTCTAGTCCAGCTAGGAGGTTTCCAGTGCCTTGTAGGTGCCAGCCTCTGTATGGAGTTATACCTAGGTATGGGCTGGAAACATTTAGGAAAACGCTGAGATTTTTGTCCCTTCCTGTTTTGTGTTCTTCCTTTTATTTGTGTCCATCTAGGCACCAAGGGGAAATTTACTTCTTCCCTCGAGGTGCAGAAGCTATGACCTAAGTCCAGAAGCAGCTTGCTTTTTGAAATTATGATGGCTAAAACCGAGATAGCTATGTCTCTATAGCTGACTACCTTGTGTAGATAACAGAGATTACAGCCTGCTTCGAGGGCCAATTACATTGGTCTTCACTATGTTTGTCATGAGAGAGAAACTCCTCATACTTTTGTCCTCTGCACTGAGGTACCTGTGCCAAGGGGACTCTCACAATACAAAACGTGCCTGTGCCCACAATGAAAATACAATCATCAGTTTCATGCGGAGAATACAATATTATGTCACTGCTGCCAGCTCTGAGCATCCAGTGAGGATAAGACAGCTCTGAAACACCGAGTTTCAAGCTCTTGAGGGCCATAAAGTCATCTTTTGAACATGTAGATTAAGATCCTGCCTTACATCACTCGAGGAGCTGAGGCTTGGGAAGCACCCCAGAACTCACGGCAAGAGCAGGTGGTAGTGTCACGTTCAGTCATGTATTTGCTGCCAATACAAATGCACCCCTTTGGATGGCTCACACAAGTGAGCAGTTCTGCTCGCTCCTGGGGGGCCTGAGACTTGATGGGTTTTGTTGTGCACCACTACGGCCTTTGCTGAGTTCAAACTCCTCTGGCTCACCACATCGCTTTGTTCCTTTTGGGACTCTGCAGGGAAACAGCTCTTGTACCATATGTTTTCATTCCAGCAAACCTTATTATTATTTTCTTTTAGGTGGCTGTCTTTAGTGTGAATTCCCTGGTGTCTAAACCCTAGACAGAAGCTTTTAGTAGTGCAAATTTAACAGCCTCTTGTCTCCCTGGCTAAACTTGCAAAGATTTGGTATCTTGGAGATCTCAATTTCTACATTGGTTTTAACTGAAATTGGTCAACGGGTTCAAAAGCTTAGACTAGGAAAGTGAACAAAAAAGGACCAGTGGTCACACAAACCTGATTTCATTAACTTAGAGGAAGTTTAAGAAAAAAACACATTTTTGCTATTGAAACTTAGCTTAAGTTTAAGATATATTGAAATAGCAGTGCTTCTCTAATTATCTCACAAATAAAACTAATTGTAGGGCAGACACATTTTTATAGTTGCATACATAACTACATTTGCTTCAGAGCTTCTGCTGTCATGAAAATGCTGTGTAATTTCCAGCTTCTCTAGCAGGGCCCTGATAGCAAAAATCATTAATGCATGGCAGGCTTAGGTTTTGAGGGTTTTTTCATCCTGCCTAAGAGGAAACCTTTAGATGAAGGCTTAATTTCCCTTCGACTGCTTCTGGTCGCTGTGACATAGCTCTTTATAGCCTCCAAATGCTTTTAGAGGTTTATGAGATCCTCCCAATGTACATACACTGAGATCTATATATTGAGGTACATCCAGGCTTTAGATGGAGTTCTGAGATCTTAGGATGATGTCATGTTTTTAATTTAAAGCTGTCATTTTGTGGTGTTTGTGTTCCTAGCCCCTCATGGCTATAACAAGGAAGAGTCTGAGAAGGTGGGCTGCATGTAGTCCTCGCTTTGTCATAGTTTGCAGAAGTCTTGAAGCATATTCTTGAGAAACTTGAGCTGCCTGTCCATCTTGGATGTTCAGCTATGTCCCTAAGAGCTCCTCCTCGCCAAAGCCCCAGCAAGGTGCTGAGGAGGTCCTCACTGCCTCACCCTGCACATCATCCTCTGCTCCTAGAGGAGTCCCAGAACTGATCCCAGCCTCTCCGAAGTCAGGGACCAGCACACTACAGAGAAGAATTCTACCTTCATGCTCAGCCCAGGAGGTGTATCTTCTGCCTCTCGGAAGGATGGACAATGGCATGCTCACATTTAGGGCTGTGCTGTTGCCACTGCCCGTGTGTGGTGGGTGTGATCCGTGCCATGAGTGTTTGAAATGTGCTGCAAACACTCTTCAAATGTTTGCATTTGAAGAATGCTGCTAAGCTGAGGATGCTGCTACTCCATTCACAGCTCCATCTCTGGTCTCCGTTGTGGTCCCAGGCAAAACATGGACTTGTGTGCCTCGGCTCCACCATCTGTAACACTGAAATAGCTGTACTGGCCCTCGGGCTCACCTCCACCTGTGGGACAGCGAGGTGGATCCAAGCGTTACTACAAGGTCAGAAGCGTGACTTGGCCACGCTGCAGGCTGTCCCCAGGCTGTCCCGGTTGTGTGGCTGATGGTGTGACCCAGGGCAGTGTGCCCACAGTATCCTGCATAATGACCTGCAACCAAGGGGCTGGGCTGAACCCCTTTCAGGGCTTTTGTACTGACAGGTAAGAAATATGTGATAGAGTCCATTGCACTGGAGAACTAGAATGATGTCAGAGCCTGGTGACATCAATCTGCAACGTAGGATGCTGCTTGTACAGCCCTGCCCAGTTGCAGTGCCTCCAGTTCTCTCAGGTCACAGAGCCCAACAGCTCTGTGCACAGATCTTCCGCCCTGTTAAAATACATGTGATGTGACAAGCGGTTGGGCTCTCTCTGAAAGATGACTGGCTTGCTTGGCTAGGAACTGACTACAGATATGCATGCATGGTCTATTTTCCTTTGAAAATTAAGCTGCTGTCTCTCTTTGTTTTTTGGCAACAAGGAACTTAATAGTGTCTTGTGACTTTAGCCCTGCGCTTAGGAGGGGGATGTGACTTGGTGGGGTAAGCCATTTCCTGAGAGGTGTGAGACATGGCTTCAAGACTGTTCGTGTATTCTGTTTAGAGGAGTTGATAAGAGCTTCAGACACACAGGGAGCCTTGAAGAAAGCGGCCCTGGGGGAGGCGTAAGAACCTAGCAGATGCATATGAAAAGATCAAGGGGCTGCATCTGCTAAATCCCAACAGGAACAGATTTTGGGTGAGATGCCCAGGTTCAGAGGGGACCCAGACATAGCAAAGGGGCAAGAGCAGAGTATGTCTGATGGCTGGCAGCTGGCTCCCTACCTTTGGAGGGAGAGGAAGATCAAGGATTTGGGTGTGGGAGGAAGATAAGAGCAAACAGTGGGGGTGGGAAGAAGGAAAGGGCAACAGGGAGGAAGCTACCTGGAGATACTAAAAGCTGGTCGAAAGGTGAGAGGATATTTAGGGCTGAATTTAGACACACTTGAACTTCAGCCCAGCTTTGAGATACCCTGAGAATGGCAGAGTGCATGTGCCTGACTCATTGTTGCTTCTGCAGTGAGTAGGCAGTCCCACCAAGATTACTGTGGAGCAATTTCTCCAAGCAAAGGTGAAAACTTGTATCTCTGCAGATAAGCAAAAGAATAAACCAAAACTAAAGAAAGAAGATAAGAACAGAAGAGCTAAGAAAAACACAGGACCCAGTTTACCTCCCTTTCATACTGCACCTACTTAGGAGAGGCAGCCTTCCAGGGTGCAGCCAGAATGCACGTACACAGCGGGGCTGGCAGGGGGATGGATGACAGAGAGGCCACATGCTTTTATAACAGCACTGGATAACAGAATGAAAAGCTCCAAACAGTGCCCTCTCTTCCTTTTTCAGGTCCCTTGGCCTTAGCAAGCAGTGTTAAGGCATTGTTTTGTACCTTTTCTTGTCAGACTCCTAAACCCTCATCATCGCCCCATACACATGGTGAAGTTTCCCTTCTACCCCGACTTAGCAAATGACAGTCACAAGATTCATTTTTTTTCTGTGACATTTTATTTCAAAGATATTTGGGCCTCTGTACAGTTGGGAAGATTTTCAGCTTTAACATGGAGATGGCAGGTGGGAAGTTCCACCTGAGTTGGGGATTTGCAGTTGATCATTAAATCAGCAGTTTCAGGCAATCATAGGTGGGGAGTGCAGCAGTTACTATGCCATTTGATGAAGCAACTCTCTTCCATGCATGAATTGACTCATATTTCTTTGCTATGTAAAATCACACTGAAGAAAAGAAAAGGAAGAAAATGCCACGCAATGAACCCAGTAGGCATTATTCCTGTGGGTTATCCTGATTTTTGTAAGCCCACGGCACCATTTTCTGTTGTCTGACTCACACAAAAGCTCCATGCATTTGCATAGAAAAGTATCTGTGTCTTCCTCCCCCACTACCCAGTCCTCCTGCTTCAACTGTCACAGATAAGCCATCAGATACCATCCTGCATGTTTCCTCACTCCTCTTCTGCAAACACGCTCCCCAGGGCACATCCTTGCCCTCCACCCCGGGCTGGTGTCCCCTGGGCTGCCCTGCTCAGGCAGCTCTTGCCCCAGACTTTTGAGATGCCTCTTGTTCTTTCATCCCCATTTTATATGACAGCTCTTTTTCTTCCTCTATTATTCAAGCTCATCTCCTGTGCTTTTATTTCTGGCAGTGTTATTTTTCTATTTGACTTTGGTCCTGTTTGTCAAGGGCGTACCCTTGTCACCTCCTTGGTCTAATCCTCTGCTTTGTTGTCTGAAGGTCTTCCTCTCTGTCCTTTTATTGGTACTTTATCTCTTTCTCCATTATCTTTTAGTCCCCTTGGTTCTTTCCCTTCTTTTTTGCATTTGACCAAGCTCGTCTTACACGTATTATTTGGGGGATTTAAGACTTTTCTCCTCAACAGCTTTTCTTCCCTGCTTCCTGAAAGTTTCTCCATGCTGCTGGACACATGCCAAGGATCAAATACATTTATTATTCCAAATGAGACAACTGCAATCCCAGATGGAGAGTGACTTCAGGCAGCAGTGATCACAGCAGCTCTCTACTGCCATCTTAGCCATCCCCCATATCTTTACACAGACCACATTTTTCTGTTTCTGTGGTATCTTTGCATCCGGGAGGCTGTCTTAAGGGTTTTGAGGTAAAAGAAAGTATAAAGGAGTGACGAGAATTTGCTGCAAGACTAAGTGATCAAAAAAGGATGCAGCAATGTCGTAGTGTAGGTTCCTGTTGGCAGTTCCACCACTGCTACCCTCTTCTCTCACCACCCTTGGGCTCACCGTCAATGCCTGAAGCATGACTGTAGACAGAGTCTTTATGACAGTGGCTGGAAGTTGCAAAACAGGGCACAGTATCATGTCAGTCTCTGCATCACCTCGGTGTTTTACATCCTTCTGTGTCTTGGCTAGTGCCAGCATAGCAGCATTCATGGGTTTCTAGCATTTCAAAAGGGCTGTATTTCTGTCAAATCTTGCCAGGATAGAAAAAGTTGGGGCCTTCAAAGAGCAGAAGTGAGAAGATAAAGAGTTTCTTTTGATTAATCTCTCTTGGCTGAACTCTCCTTCCTCTGTGTTTTTTATTTCTTATCAGATAAGGCAGCAGGAGTCCTGGCATGTACAAAACAGTCCAGGAGAAACAGGGAACCTGCTGACACTGAAAATCCTGACAGACCAAACATTGATCTCCCTGCCCACAGGGCTCGATTTTGCATCTCTTCAGACAGATGGTGATCCTTCCACTGGCTGCATGGAGCAGGACCCTGTTTGAGGAACCAGGATCGTTTCCTAGCTGTGAGATGACAAGAGCCACACAGGTGCCCACACAAGCAAACCCCTGTATGTTGCATGCTTTCCTTACCCTAACAAAGTGTCCAGAATGTGTGTGAGCACTGATCAGCTTCATCTCAAACAGGTCTTTGCATCTCAGCTTTTCACAGCAGCAGGTTATGGTAACAGCAATAGCCATGCCTGGGCTGTTCAAACATGTACATCAAATGGCCCCAGTCCTGAAGGGAAGGTGCATGGCATGCTGGCAGAGACACACAAAGTTGTTCCTAGACGATCCCTGTTCCAGAGCAGGATCAGTGCCTGCTTTCTGCTCTCCTGGCTTTTATCTACTTTTGCAGCAATGCAGCTTCACCAGATTCCTTTGGATAACCAAAGTGGAAAAGCTGGTTTTGGATGGGAATTTTATGTAGGACCATGTAAAATGCCTCTGCACAAAGAGCTACAGAAGACTGGGTCCTTGCAGGTCTGCCTGAATCTCTTTTCTCTGTCCACATTCCCCAGTGTCAGTTCTCAAACTCTTGCTGGTATTTTCAGCAGATGCAGAAGCCATGGGCCACATCACACAGTAGGCAAGATTTACTGTTTCTTCACAACAAAAGGAGAGCCACTCCTGTGAAGTCTTTCTATATCCGGGTGTCTGCATTGCTAGTTTTCTCCACGTAGGCATGTAGAAATCATGAATTGTGAAAAAAGGAGCCAACCTCGGGGTGAGGCTGAAGAGGACTTTTGTGGTCACCAGTGTCACATGCTTAAGCAGAAATTTATTTGGTGTTTTGGAAGGGGGAAGGCAGCGCTGATCATTCCTGGCTGCTGCGCTGGGTGGGTACATGCCCATGCAGTTGCCTACATGGATGATGCTTTTCCCAGCCTAGAGGAGGCTTGTGTCCATGCAGTTTTAAGGTAAAATTGTATCATAGCACCCTTGGGACAGTAAACAGTGGCAGACTGTGAAAGGGGCTGTACCAGTACCCATTACCCGTGACGTGTCTGGCACAGCACCTCACCGACGCCCAGGGAAGGCTCCCAGACGGTGATGATGAGCTGTCTACTCACATTTTGCAGCCTTTCCGGGTGAAGGTAGGCTAAGCGTTCCTGGCTTGGCTTTTTAAATGGACTTCTTGCCAGGTTGGTGGGTCCTTAAAAGATGAAACAGAGAGCTGGTGAGGGAAA
>NW_008621189.1:0-13021 GCF_000691845.1 Merops nubicus | reverse complement strand
ATCTCTAGGGTCCCTTCCAACCTAAGCCATTCTATGATTTTCCCTTGAGGTCTTGTAGGATCTCAGAAGAAACCATAACTGAAACCCAAATAATCTTCAGTCACAGACTCAGAGGGGATGTGCAGTGCCTGTAAAGCTGTGAAAGTTTCCACAGAAAGCACTGGCTGTTCACATGAGTATATCCAGCAGTGTACTTGTATAAATACTGAGACACAGGCACTGATGAGATCTCTGCACTAAACCTTTATTCAGCAGCATTTCAGCCTCCCTTATTTTATTGTACCCTAGTTTGCCTATCTTGTATCACATGTGCCCTTCCCTGAGCAGCAGCCTTGAAAGAAATTGAACCAAAAGTGTCTTCCAAATACCCCACATGGAAGAGAACCAGTTACATACAGCAGTCACAGTGGCTGCTCCTATTCTGGTATCATCATGTCTGTTGTCAGCCAACAGAGGTGATGATGGACAGAGAAAAGGAAGCGTGGAAGGAACACAGGCAACAATTTGGATACTTTGGGGAAAAATGCCTGATTAGTATGTGTGATTTCAGCTCCATGGGCTGGCATCATTGTTAGCTGGACAGAAATGCCAGGCAGGCATAGGATAAAAGCACATGATGTATCTCATCCCATATCTTTCTAGGAGGCAGTGGAAGTATGTGTCTTTTTACGTGCTTTAGTAGCCCACGTGAGTTCACAGAGCATTGCAGTGTGGGGGGCTGTCGTAGCCCAAACTCTTTCTTCAGTCTCTAACCCCCTTGTGTTAGCTACAGAGATTGCAGAGCACAGGCAGGAGTTGCTCAAATCAGTGTGGTGGGTCCCCATCTTCAGGTTAATGGGACTTGTTCCCAGACTGTTCTCCCGCGTGCTACTGCAGAAGGTGCTCAGGGCAGTGGTGTGCCACACTGCAGGGATTTAAAGCAATGCAGAGGTTTCATTCAGGAGTTCTGTGCTGCAGCAGATGTCATCCACTACTATGCTCTCAAGTTCTGAATAAGTTTCCCCCAAAACTCAGCTTTGTTATTTTCTTAATTTTAAGTATGATGCAAAGCACTCCCCTGAAAGCTCTGGAAGCTACTGGTCTGGTCTATGAAGGGGCTTGCACATGTGAAGCTCTTCCCTGATGGTTTTTACTACACAGCTGCTTTTACCCAGGTTCCAGCAGGATCACGGTGGCACCAGTGGTAACAGTGTAAAGGCATTGAGTCTGGACAGTCATCGGTGAGGCAGTTAGAGACCTACCTGCTTGCTAGGCCACTGCAGCTGCTGGTCACTGCTGACTTGGGCCAGATTTGAATGCTGGGTCCCGAGATGTGAGGTTTCAGCCTGTCACTCTTCTCCATAGGCAGCCACTTTTCCTGAAGAAGTATTTCAAGAGCTTTTCTAATGCATGCATGAAAAAGAAGAGAACACATCCCTGGGCTTTTACCTCTGCGCTGGCATTGTGTTGCTTCCTGTGACCCTCTCTTCTCCCAGCAGTGCATGGCTTTAATTTTAACCTGGGTTGCATAGGCTGAGTGGAATATATTTTAGACTGAGGCTCTATTTAGCTGTGATGTCAACTGCAGCCAACTATAAAAAGCTCAGTAATGCTCTTTGAAAGTGTAACAGCTGCTGCTCTACACAGTCTCTGGTGTGTTACCAGTCCGCCCTATTTCATGTGCACACAACCAAAATAAAATATTACAGCAATCATCTTATTATATAGTTCAAGGAATTTGGGACACAAACTCCCGAGAAATGAGGAAGAATTCAAGGTTAGACAAGCAGGGTAATTCTACACATTTTGTTAACAGAAAGGTAATTTTATCTGGCTTTGCAGTGTAGCCTGACTTCTACCTAGCACTTGACTGTGTGCTCTCAGCAATCCCTACACAGTGACAACAGAGCAGCAAACCTTTCCTCTGGGCAGTTTTGCTGGGTGTTGTTCATGTATGGTTATAAACTGAGCTCTTGTGTGGGGCCATTCTGGCAATATATTATCCAGCATAAGAAATCTATTTGTCTAAAGTGCTGGAGTCTAAACCCCAAAATCTGAATCAGGGTTGACATACAGCTGATGCCCACAACCAGGCAAGAGGGACCTCCCTCTTGGTTTTCTCTCAAGGCCTGGCCAACCTTGGGTGAAAACCAATGAGGAAATTATCACCAGATGTCTTGCCTTTAGCATTAACATCAAGTCTCCTGCCTCTAGAGTTAACAGTATAAAGGCTGGTTCCACTTGCAGTGAGGGGGGTGGGAGGGTTTCTTTATGTAGTGGGTGTGCTTTAAATGGCTTCCCTGGCTGTCTAATACAAGTAGGGTTTCTAGTGATGGTGGGACAACATCAAGAAGAGGACAGAAAGGGGATTGCATATGTAATGTTGCTGTTCCTTGGCAATTACTTTATGATTGGAATTGGACCGATGACCTGGCTTATTCTTTCCCACATGACCTGGTTTCTAACTTGCCTCACTCCTTTCTTTGCTGCATCATATGCCATGAGTGAATATCTCAATCTATTTATTCCTCTGGTTGTTAGCCACCCCTTATCTTTTCTATATGCTTTAGAAGGGGATGGAAAGGTCTGGCCTGTGTGCTTCCTGTTAATGGCAATATCCTTCCTGGGATATAGCAGTCAGCAAAAGATTGTCTTTAACTGGATGTGGCTGCATATATTTGAAAACAAATAAACTATTTAGGAGTAGTCCTTGCATTTCACTCTGTGGACTTTCTTCTGTGGAGGACCTCTCTGTTCTACTGAAACACGGGAAGGTTGAGTGACCTGCCTGTGGTTATGCAAAAGCCAGTGAGTGGCAGAGCAGGAAGGGGAGCCTGGCTGCTCCAGCTCTGCTTCCCCCTTTCCCTGACACGACCAGCAGTCCATCCAGTTAGTTTTTTGTGACCAAATGAGACGCCTCAAACAATATGAGTCAACAGCAACATAAAAAAGTTAAGGGAATGTTTCTGAAAAACACACATGAGGATTGATGTCATGCTTTGACTTTTCCCACAGGTCTGAAGCGGCGGTGAGCTCACCAGTCTGCAAGGAAACGGTCGGCTGCCAAACGTGGCCGTTACCAAAGGTGACGGGACAGTTGGGCAACGCGAGGAACGATCTAGCATCGGGCAGAGGCACTGGGATGGAAACACGCCCACCACAGGACAGGCTTGGCTGTGTCTCTGAGCACTGGCTGCACCCAGCTCCCAAGCAGGGATGTCTCATCCGTGAGGAAATCGGAGGCGCCCAGCCATGAAAGCAAGTGGCCGCCGGTGTGACAGGAAGCTGGGAGGGAGCCAGGGCGCAGCCTCGGTGCTTGGGCACGGTGCTGTGGGTGCAGGCACGTCCTTCCCTGCGGCTCTCTGGACACCCCTCCGGCTCCCCCGCTTCCCCAGGGTGCTGGGCTGCGGGCAGGAGCAGCTCCAGCAGGATGAGGAGCTGAAAGGGGGAGCTGGTTTCTCGTGAGTGCAAATACACATGCAAACACAGCCTATATGGATGAAGAAGAGTGACCTGTGTCAGCAGACAGAGGTGAATTTACATGCTACAGTATGTAGCAACATGCTGTCAGGTGAGAGCTGGCACATTTTTTGTGTCCAGCCATGTATACATAATGGTATCACAGGGAGAGCTGAGTTGCTGTGGGATTTAAGGTTGTGGGTTTCTTTTAATGACATGTATAAAACAGGGTACGGGAAATCCTTGAACATTCAATAACTTCCCAACAAGAGCATTTATTTGTCCTCTAGCAGTCTGCATATTAAAACTTTACTATATCTTTTGGTAACTAAGAGCTCTGTTCTTTAGATATTGAGCAGCCTCCATTCTAAATGGGGATGGCTGAATCTTTTTGCAAAGCTTTTATCTACCTTTATCTGAGGCTTTGCAACAACTAAGTGGCTTCCATACTCCTAGAAGTGAGACCGGTAAATCATTGGCTGTGAGCCCGTTTGTTCAAAGAAGAAAGGAGAATATTACTGCAGTCCTACACGGGTGGCAAGATGAAGCTGTCTGTCTCGTACAATAGCCATAGAAACCTCGGGCTCCTGGTGTTTTGACTCCCTGGCTATGGTTTTCCACAGTGACCAAGTAATTTATTTAATCCTTTCACTACCTCATTGTAGAGCCTTTAGGGTGTCAGAAGGAACCATCAAACTAACTCCTGCAAGGCATTAGAAGGCAAGATCTTGCAATGTGTCACTTGGGGGGGCAGGGAGAAGAACTTTTCTTCAAAACAGATGTTTTCTCTCTCATATATTTTACAAGTTGAGGGAAAAAAGCTTTTTCAAAAAAAGAAATTGATGGAAAAGTTGGATCCTTTTGCAATGAACATGATGCTAAAGCTGACATCTTTCTCCTGTAATTAGAGAAGTTTTCTTCCTCATATCTTCAGGACTTTCCAGTCCTCATGAAGGATTTTTCTCCTGACTCCTAGATGACTGTTAAAAAATTAAAGATATTAGATATTTTGCAGTGCATCAAATTACTTGCCTCTAAATGCTATTTTCATCAAACAAGTCATATTGGATACTATTACTTATTTTTGTGGGCTTTGGGAGTCCTAACCAGGACCTTCCTGACATGACTGCTAAATAAATACCTACTGACCTGAACGTGGCATTTCTAAACCACAGCCATAAGGTTCAACCTGCAAAGATTGCTACTGACCTCTTTTTGAATTAGAGAGGAGGAGCAAGAACTGGCTGTACTCTGGCCGACAGATCACTGGGTGGTGCTGGGCACACTGCTGGCGATGTTTGGGACTCCATCTGGCTAAGAATTTCCTTCCCCAGGTTTTGACCTGGAAAGAAATGTCAGTTGCTGTTGTGAATATCATTCCCTAGCTGGGAAGTATTGTTGGTTTGCTGTTTAGATGAAGGCTACTCAATGATTACAATAACGGTACTCTGTGGAGGCCTGCAAAAAGTCACATACAAAAGGAGATATCATATTTATGTATTTTTGAGACTAAGGGGTTCTCTATACTAAAGATTATTCTTTTTTTGCTCCTGAGTATCTCAGTGAGGTTAAAGAAGAAGTCTTCCTGCCTGGGTCTGTAAAGCTACATCTAAACAAGGGCTTTTATCAGTATAACTATGTCAGTAAAAGACCCAGCTCATAACTCACATAATTGCACTGGTAAGGCTCCTTAAGTGGAGGCCAGCTTACACAGATTCTGCAGACGGAAGGAAGGAAGAAAGAGAATTGCTCCTTTCATCATGATAGTGTTTTATCTTGGGGGCCTCGTGCTGACATTCTGAGTGTTGTTAACCTCTGCTATTTTAAGACTGGTGTGTAGGAGTGCATCACCAGGGAATCAGGCATTCAGAGTCTTCTCTCCTGGGAATACGCCTTAGAAATCTGCCTGGTAAGATGCAATCACCTTGGTTAAGCTTTTCCCTTGAGAACTCCTGCCCTGCTTTTCCCTGAAGAAACTTGTTCACATGCCAGTCATCCCAGATCCTGTTTTACATGAGATACGTGATGAGGTCCCTACTGGGTGACTCTGTGACTAAATTATATGTTAACATGTTGTTCCCCTCATCATTCAAAGATTTAATAATCTTGCAGTAAAGCATGTGTAAGGAAGAAGATTCATGTCTCCCTATATTTGAGAGGAAAAACATGTGACCTGTTCAACATCAATTCCTCTCAAGCATCAGCAAGATATCATAGAATCATTAAGGTTGGAAAAGACCTCTAAGATCATCAAATCCAATCAGCAATCTAACGCTACCGTGATCACTACACCAAGTCCTGAAGTACCACGTCTACACCTTTTTTGGACACCTCCAGGGATGGTGACTCCACCACCTCCCTGGCCAACCTGTTCCAATGCCTCACCACTCTTGCAGGAAAGAAACTCTTCCTAATATCCAACTGAAACCTCCTCTGGTGCAACTGAAGCCCATTTCTTCTCATTCTACCAGTAATTTACTCAGGAGAAGAGACCAACACCCACCTCACTACAACCTCCTTTCAGGGAGTTGTAGAACACAGAAAGGTCTCTTCTCTGCTGCTCCTCATAAGCCATGTTCCCCAGACCCCTCACCAACTTCCAGCACCTCAATGTCTTTCTTATACCATGGTGCCCAAAACTGAACCCAATACTCAAGATGTGGCTTCACCAGTGCCAAGTACAGGGGGACAATCACTTCCCTACTCCTGCTGGACACACGATTTTTGATCCAAACCAGGATATGGAGCAGAAGGTGTGTGAATAAACTGCAGACATTTTAAGCTGAAGGGGCGGGATCAGATTATGGATGTATGAAATATGCCAGTCTTGAACTCTGGCTTGATGAAAAATGAGGGTTTGGCAGCTTAAGGAGACCCTGCCTGCCACTCCCTTTGCTGTCTCCCTCATTCACACTCCTCTCCTTGCAGCCCTTCACCCTGACAGTTGTAATAACTCAATTGTTTACAGTGCTGGGCTGTGAATCAGATCTGGGAATAAAGCCAGTTTAAAAAGAGAGAGAAAAAGAGGGTGGGATAAAAGGAAGGAGGCTGCATGTCACTAGGAGCCAGTATTGCCACTGAAACCCCATCGTACCAAACCACAGTCTCCTGCAGTGATGGGGAGAGGAGCCCCAGTCTCTCCAAGAGGAACATCTGCAAGCCCAGAAAAGGCACGGTCACTAGCGCAGCCCCTAC
Source organism: Merops nubicus (assembly GCF_000691845.1). Taxonomy (NCBI): domain Eukaryota; kingdom Metazoa; phylum Chordata; class Aves; order Coraciiformes; family Meropidae; genus Merops; species Merops nubicus. The sequence continues at coordinate 6,388 of NW_008621189.1, read as the reverse complement.
ACAAACGTAGATTTGTGGCTCTGCCTTGCAACAAAGGATCTTGCATTACTTTTGTAAGAAGGGATGTTACTGCTTATCTCCTTTGAGGGGAGCCTATTCACAGATAAAGAGAATGGCAAGTCCTGTTTCAGTAATTTGTCCTGTGCTGTCCATAAGGAAACCAAAGTGAGCAAGTTTTAGCTCAGAGTTTCCATCTTTGTTCACCAGCTTCACTATCCATATTCTACTCTGATTTTATTGTCCTTGATAAGAAAGATAAAAAAAAAAAAAAGAAAAAAATGACATCAAAACACTATTGCCAGTTTGATGGGACCTGGGTGGTTCTCAGCAGTTCTGCTGCACAGTAGATTTCAGTCTATAGTTGTTGCCACTGTGAACAACTTCCAAGGTCCACTAAAGCCACAAAGAAATGGAAGTCAACGGATTTAGTCCCGCTGTGCAGGATCTGCCTCTCCAGTAGCAGTCCACAAATCAGAAGAGGCTGAAATTGCCTACTGGAGTGCAATTCTACTCACACAGACTGGGGAGATAAAAACACACTTCCTGCACTGAAAAGATGTTCGGTAGAGCAGAAGAACACAGGCGGGGAAGCAAACGATCTAGTGATCTGACTATTCCAGTACCAGTGGGGTGCCTGGGTTGGTGTGGCTACTTCTTGGGGTGCAGTCTGGTATTACAGCAGAGCTATCTACAAGCTAGTTGCTGTCTGTGATTCCTGTTTGTGGTGCTTTCCCTCCCTTGCATGTAGCGGCTGCGTGGCCACAGGCCAAATCCGTTCATCTGGCTGATAACAGCAGCAAACTAACCATGCCACAAAAATTAGTAGTTTTGAGCCAGATCAGCCAGCTGAATCGACTCGCCCCGAAGCTGCCCCATGGCTGGATGCAGTGCAAGGGCAAGGGCAGGAGAACGCAGCTGGGAGCAGTGGTGGAGTGCCACCATCACTATTCAGCTCATGGCTCTAGCACGTTTCTGCTGCTGCCAGTGCGTTGCTGGCCCCTTGGTGAACCAGGCCCGCTCCCGAAGCCAGCAGAGAACTAACTTAGGAAGTGTATGGTTTTCTGCCTGCTTGATAAAGTGAAGGGGATCACTGAGAGGTCCAACAAGCATAAGAGCTGGCAACAAGGATGCTGATGTGTGTGGTGTGAGGCTGGGAGCAGGCCAGGGTGGCTCCTTCTGACACCAGCCATGTCATGGAAGCTCAGCCTCAATTTAACCCAAAATGGGAAAAAAAAACCAAAACCAACCAAACAACAATGTAAAAAAGTGAGGCACAGCTGAGCAGATGGGAACCAGCTGCACGCTTTCCATTAAAAAGATAACCTGATAATTAGATGAAAAGGGATAGGATTAACATGTTTTTTGAAAGGTATGTTATCCTGCTTGCTGAAAGGAGGAGTGACGTGAATAGTTCCACATACTGTACACATAGCTTTGCTCCTCCCAAGAGACAGGCAGGAGGGTCAACAGATGGTTTTGCAAAGAAATGCCCTCTCTGCCTACCATCTCCCCTGCCGTTGGGCAGCTTGGAAGCCAAAGGTAAGTACAGTTCATTTGAAAGGAAAGCCAAAAGGAAAGGAGGCAGGAGGGAAAAAGCTGGGAGGTAGCACAGCACAGAGGAGGATGTCTGGAACATCAGAGCCCAGGGACAGGGGTCTCTGTCCCCCTTGAGGCCATGTGCTAGTTGGGGTTAGACCTTGCCCCAGAGGCACCACTTCCTTCTGGAGTTGTTTTAAAAGAGCAACCATAAGTGCTCTGGATTTCCATGGATGCAAATCATTCATCTGGCTGTCGATTCATAGGGTTTTTTTCTGGGCAGATAGCCAAAAATGCAATTGCTAATTGCATCAATTTCGATGTTCTCTCTTCTGTAAAATCACTTGATTAGAGGAGTTGGTTAAATTCAGGAAGTACTCATATTCCTGGCTGTATCTTGTTTAGCAAAGGCTTTTTGATAAGTGCTGTGCTACTTCTCTCAACTCGTGTGCCTGTGAAAGGCGTGATTGTTTACACAGTTACGCTGCTGCTACAGATGCAATTGTTATCAGCATAAGATAATTAAACTGCTATCACTTATTTTATTAGACTGAACTGTTCTTTTATGATCACCTGTACTTGTTATAACTGCATCCATGCTACGGGATGTTCGCTGTCTGTCAGAATGGGAGTATTTAGTGAAGATGGACTTTAGCACATGTACGTTTCCTCAGGAGTCACTCTAGCACTCTGTCAACAAACCCCATTTCAGCAGTGTTTGCTGACACAGCCAAAAATGTATCACCAGACACTATGTCCGATTAACTGTTATTCTGCATCTCATGTAATAATTTAGAGAGGTCAGTGTAAATGTCACCATAAATAACTACATAAATGCAAGGTGGCAGCGCAGCGAACAGTGTTCGCTTCAAAGCAGGGACAACTATTATCCACCTTGTTGTAAAGAGGTCCCAGAAGGGACTACAAGTCGTTTGCAAAATTGCAACTGTCCTGGAATCTTTCAGAGCTGTCCTACTGGACGTGAAGCACATGGCGCTGTTTGCTCTTGGGTGCCAAGTGAGATTAGACCTTTAAAGGAGACCTCTTGAAGGAAAAAGGAAATGGAATTATGGTTATTTTCAGACACTGAGCCAAACTGCATCCAGGTTTCTATTCAGAAATTGCATACAGGTTTCTACCTTTTTTTTTTTTTTTTTTTTTTTTTTTTTTTCCCCTCTCTCTGTTTTTGGAGCTTTCATTAGTTCTTAGAAAAACTGAAACTAGAGGAGACCATAGTGGAGGTCTTGCTGAAGTGGATTCAAAGTGCTCTCTTGCTTAACTGAAAAGCAGGAAGATAAAATCTTGAGTGGACTTATTTTTCTTCACAAACATAGAACTTTTCAGTAAACAAGTAGTAATGAAATAGGACAGAGTTAAACAGCTTAAGAGAATTTGCTCTCAATTCTGTCATACACTTTTTTGTTCCAGATCCACCAATCCCAGTAGGTCCAAACCAAATTTTTTGTGCATGCACAAATGTTTGGAGTGTGACCCTTGAGTTTAATGTGTCTGGAGCATCTGGAGTTATTGGGGAGATCTGCTGTCTATCAGTCACAGGTATAGTAGGGTCACCATAGACTCCTAAATGTCAGGAAGACCAATAAACAGCCAAGAAAAAGCAGCTTGGTGATAGGTAAGGTAGAGTGGTCACCAAAATTGGCAACACTGGCAGATTCACTGTAGCTCCTGGGACAAAAATATTTTCCTGAAGGCTTCAAAATGTAATTAAAAAAAAAAAAAAATCCATGTCTAGATAATCAAAAGAACTATAAGGGGAAAACAAAAATATTTACATATACTCTTTAGTCTAGATTATATCAGCCAGATTGACAGAGAGACATAAACACAAATCAAATTTGGTTTCTTTGTGTTGCTAGCAGAGTTGGGAGTCCACCACACTGCAACAGTGCCTCCATGGGTGGTGTTACAGTGTAAACTCAGCTCCTAACCAAACGGCTTCTACCTGTCCTTTAAGGACAGGCAGACAGGCAAAGAGAAAGCTATAATTTAAAGTAAAAGAACTTCAACACTTTCTTCCTTCTGATCCTGTTCTGTTCCAGCCAGTACAATTCTCAGGAATGCAAAATGAAGACAGGACAAAGAGAAGCAGAACTGTCATGTTCTGGACGATGGTAAACCCTGTTACTACTCACAAATGCAATTAAGTTGCCAAACATTGGGGCATTTAATTGCTCCTTTAACCTGGTCACCCTCCCAGAGATACAGGCAGCCTTTCCTTCCAGGCAGTCCCCTCTCCGCGCTCCCAGCCACAGGAGCTCTGGGCTGGTAGGATAACAGCAGGGCTGGGAGCAATGCCACACCTGGTTTATTTAACGTAGTCATTCCTGAGAAGCTGATAGCAATATTTTCATAGTGACTGATTTGCATTGCTGAGCCCATAGTGCAGTGCCAGGCTCAGCTGCTCTGGGATGTTCACTGAGATAATCAAATATTTAGCAGCCGTTGCTCTACAGCCTCATCTTGCAAAGCAGGGCACCTTCCTCTCTTAGCCACCACCATGCAGGTGGACCTCCTCCAAAGGGAGGACAGCCCCTGTGGCAGGAAGCACAGAGGTTTCACCCGTGGGTGCCTGGTAGGAAGGGCTGATGGCCTGGTGCCTGCCAACACCAGGAAGAGTAGAAGAGCTGTTTGTTTAAGCAAGACTAGTGCTCTGTGAACATCTGAATGGTTCACTGTGTAATTGCAATGAGTACGTTGGCATTTTTAATGGTTAAACATTCACCAGCTTGAATTAAATAATTGATTTTTCCTATATGAAGTTTCTAGGTCTACATTTCTTAGGGGAGGGCACTGTTGCCAGACTAGACTATGTCTCTGGGACTCGTACTTCCGTGTTTCTTTCCACATGCAGAACCAGCTGTTCCAAGAAATACATGAATAATTTGCTGGCTGAATTTAGCATTTTCATCTGATCTTTGACTTAAGTTATGGATTTTCTCAAACACATAAACTATTGGGAACGGACATAATCCTTTGGGAAACACTTCCTATAGGATTCCTGAGCAATTCGCCAAAGGTGTTAGAAGTCCCGCTGACCGCGTGCCAGGGGTGGCTGCCCCCTGAAGGCCGGTGGGGCTGGGGGTGCAGCCAGTGGGTCAGGGTGCAGGGGAGCATCTGGGGCCCATGGCCACGCTCACCAGCCAGCGGTGCTAGGGGGGAGGCAGGCGGAGAGCCACCAAGGGCAGTTCAGCGTTACCTGGTGGCGCTCCGGGGGGGCAAAGCAGGCTGCGGCACTGTGCCTTGGACACGCCTCGCTCAGACCCACTGCCACCTGGGACCTCTTGCTTTGACTCTGCAGCTGGGACGCTGCCAAGACCCTGCGTGAAGAAACCTGCTCCGCTGGCGCCAGCTCGTGTGCCTGTTGCCTGGAACAGCAAAGCTGGCATGAGAAGAGAGGAACAGTCTCACGTTTGCTACAGCACAGAGCCTGTCAGGAGACAGATCGCTTTCCTGTAATTATTCCTAAAATTAGCTTCTCAAGCAAGATGCTTGTGGAGCATCTTGGATTTAGTTTGGCCCCCAAACATGGAGGCAAACTAAGGGCTTCCTGGTTTTGGGCTAGTCTCCTACCATGGAGCAGAAACACCTCTGTTTTCACTAGTATGTAAAATTTCCTTCCATTTGGGTGAAACATAGCAAGTCCATTAGGGATCAGTCAGAACTTCAGTTTCTTTTATTACAAAGAAGCATTTCAGGATAAATAATTTAGAGTTTCTTAAAGCAGGGCCTTTAAGATTAATCTCACTGTGGATTAAACAGTAGAATTGACGCCATAAGAAAACATTTATGAAGCACAAACTTCTCAAGCCGAGCAGGAAATGCGTCAGATAAAACTTTGAAAACAGATATTTTAATATAAGTTATTTTTGGAAATGAACTAACAAAGCTTAAAGTGAAGTTTGATCTGATGCTGAAGGGACAGACTTTTAAAGCAGGGTTCAAGCTTGTACAAGGAGATAAAATAATCTGTTCTGCTCTTAGTCTGGTCCATGAGATAGCACCAAATAGTCAGTATGGAGAAGCGTGTGCCCTTGGAGAGCTCTAACCATCAAAGATGATGGTACACCCTTGTTCTTAGTCTTTGGCAGGAGAAAGCAAACAATTCGGTGTCACCTTTGACCCTCAAACCAAAAAAAATCAAACCCAAAATGCTAGTGAAGAAGCTACAAAGGCTTTCCAATTGGTTGCAAAATCCCCAGGTGGTGTGGCCAACTTCATGGGGTAACCCCAGAAACGGGCAGCAGGCTTCAGTGAAGCACAGGGGATGGGGGGGACAAGGGAGACTCCCACCCCGCATGTCAGGAGGTTGCAGAACCATGCAATTCTATTCCTTTCCTTTGCATTGACTCCACGAGCCACTAGACAGGGACGCCCCGCTTCCCAGGCATGCGGTTTGCATCCTGGTTTGGGCGAGAAACGTGACCAAACGCAACTCATGTTGATGGAGTCTCTGAAATCCTCCTGCGAAGAGGATCTCTCTCGCCAGGAACAAGCCTCCATAGCTGTGCAGGGAGCTATGGAAGGATTCTCCCCTTCCATAGCTCACGCTAAGTTATTATTGTGAGCGGTGTTTGACGGGCACAAGGGAGTAGAGAGCTAACTGCAGATAGAGCTCTTGGGGAAGCCACTGCCTTGTTCTCTTCTTTCTCTGGCTCACTCCCTTCTTTTCCCGCCCGAGGCCTGAAGCACGTTGCCCGAGAGGAGCAGGCGGTCGGTGCAGACCCCACGCTGCCTTCCGGCTCCCCACCTGCGGCACAAAGCTGATGAAAAATCGCTTAGAGGGCGGCGGAGGAGCCCTGACAGCCCCGGGGGCGAGTTTCTCGTCACCCCG
>NW_008621188.1:45754-69734 GCF_000691845.1 Merops nubicus | reverse complement strand
TTAATGGGTACCTGGGAGAAAGGAGTTTATATAATATTTTATATAAATATTATTTTATTGAAGCTGTTCATCAGAGATGAGTTTCTGTAAGAAATTTTTACTTTGTTTTTTAAATACTTCAAAATATGATGCTTTTATGGATCAGTTTTAAATCCTGAAGTTGTTAACAGGGAAGATGGGTATAGTAGTTAGATCTAGCTGAGCTTCCTTTGGCAAATCTGAGTGTAATGGATCAGTGTCTAAATTCTTGTTCTTAAAATTATTTTGGGTCAACTAGTGTTGTCACTCCATGGATGAGCTGCTGGCATTTTCTGGAAAGGTATTCCTACATTAAAAATACACATGAACCTCAAAAGTAGAAACCAAAAGATAGGTAGTCCTAAGAAGGGCATGTTTTTTAAGCATGTACTTTAACCTTGAAACCTCTTCCCAAACCAAACCTTAATGGAACATGAAAACTTTGTGTGCCTGATGGATGCACAGAGGTCTTTGTAACTGGAGGCAGCACCTTGTTCCAGCCAAAAGGTGGTGGCATTCTGGCTCAGAGTCCCAGAGATGGCATTGCAGTGGCTGCAAGAAGCATCTCTGGCACTCTGTGTAGCTAAACAAAAGTGAGAGAAGATGACCCCAAAAGGAATTTGGAGAGTGAATGGCACATGAGAGGTGAAAGTTTTGCAGAAGGATTGTAGAAGATACAGTAGTGTAATCAAGGGAGAGGACATGAAACCATAGAAACTAGAGCCTCCCCGGTCCTACTCCTGACAGAATTATTTGTAACAAATGTGCCATTTAATTTAACAACATACAGCTTAATATTAGTGAGACTACCAATCTAAAGTGAAATTCTGCCATCGTTCTTGGATGTTCTTATTGATTACAATCCATGCTGATCGAGAGAAGGCAAAAAACTTTACCAGAGTTTTTACTTGATAAATCTATCTTCACAGATTCAGCGTAATTCAAATCTAAACATAATAATCCAGCCCTTGATGAAATGGAACTTAAATATTGATAAGAATGAATCAGTTTTCATAATGTAAATCAACACACAACTTTTTATTTATTCCCTTCTGTGGAAAGTGGAAGGAGGATGTTGAATGTTAACTCGTTCATCTGACAATGCTGTTCAGTGAGAAGTCATAATTAATTAATATGCTTTGTGATAATACTGTTAAACCTCTCAGAGTTAACTGACAAGAACTAGATTGCGTACATTTGCTTTACAGATTTGCTTTTTCAGTGAGTCTGGGCCTGTCTAGCTTATTGTTAAGCATGGGCATGTCAAGGGAATTTCCATAAGTGCTGTAATAGTAGAAGCAAAGGCAGTCAGACAAGTCCAGTATGCTCGGTTCACCTTGTCTACTAACACCCCACGCAAAAGGATGATTATGTCAGTTCACTCTGCCATCAAGTCTTACCAGAACATCTTCCTTTTCCTTCCCCCACGTAATGGACAAAGAAAATGTGTAACACATTTTGTAAGCTTGTACTTTATTTCTTTTTCTTACATGAGGCTTGGTGATTTGGCTTGTTCCTTGGCCTTTCTACCATGTTTTGATGACAGAACTGTCGTGTTTGGAGGCATCTGCTCCCCATCTGTGACCTATGGCTAATGAGAGAACATGAGCTCACTTGGGAAATACACTTCTATCTAGTTTTTCCCTTTCTTTTTGATAGTGTCTCACAAGTACTATTTTATCTAGCTAAATGTCAAAATATTATCAGCTTTTGTAAGGCTATGTTTTCTATTGGTGGAAAAATTCTCAAAACAAAAAACAATAATTAAATTTTTTTTTTTGAGTTTGATGATTAAGTTTCTTCACAGTTTGTATTACGCATCTTCTGCAAATATTAGAACAGCAAACGACATTTCTTTTTCCCTTTTCTGTAAACAAAATGTTTCAAAGGAAATACAAAACATACTAGAGTATATGAATATACCAGGTTATTTTATTAAATATGCAAATTGTTTGTGTAGGTCAGACATAAGTATTCAGCATTATCTATAAATTAATACCTTTTAATTGTCATGTGTTTCCTTCTGATTCATAAATTAGAAGGCAAGAGGAAACCAGTAGGATCACCTACTCTTGACAGTCTACAGGAAACAAGACAGAGTAATAGTATAAGAGATTTAGTAAGTCAAAGTAATGTGTTTGTTTAATGATTGGCACGTTTGAGAAAATCTAAAAGGTGTGCCACTGTTCTGGCCAGCTTTCTTTTGATTCTTGTAGTTCTTTAAGCGAGTTGTGTAATTTATTGCTGATGCTATTGTCTCTCCCAGTAACCTTAGTAATGGCCTCAGAGACATCGGGCCAGTCTTTTTATAAACATAAAAATGTTCTGTATGTTCTTTGGGTGTCTGCCTAAATCCAGTCCAAGGGTCAACAGATGGATATTAATAGAAGGAAACAATCTGGATAAAAGTCCAGAGGACCATCAGCATTTTCTGCCTCAGTCAGTATGGAAGAATGAAAATCATAAAGGACCAATCATGTGTTTTCTAAAAGCCACCTGCCCCAGGAGGCTGGCTTCTGGACCAGCAGCCATGGTGTGGCTTCTGCCCATGCTGGGAGCGCTTGGCCCAGGTCCCTGTGAGAGTGTTGGGCATGTGTAAGGACATGGGTGGGGAGAAAACTGTGCTGCTTTTCTCTCTTGGGTGGGCCAGACTGTCTGAAAATATGGCAGTGTGTGAGTTATATGAAGGAACATGTCCTGATGAGGTGCTGTTTAAGACTACTGTAGTGGGAGGCAAAAATGTCCCGTTGGTCTGGTTCTTGTAGAGTTTTAAGAAATTATCTGTAGAACTGCTCCCAGGTTTCATCTTCTGGGTGAACAGTTAGATTGTTCGAAAATAGGGTACAGGACTGAATTTATGTGCACACAGTACGGGCAATCAGAAGACCAGGGTCCAGGAGTGAGCATGTCCTGTGTGGCAGGAACATGCAGTGTGTGATAGCAGTCTGGTACTCCAGTGACATGAGACATGGTTGAACATAGTTTTAGAGTGGGACTAGCTTTTGCATGTAGAGTATTAGAATAGCTGCCAAATCTTAGATGATTCAAAGCTATATTTTAAGAATTGTTGCTTTTTTTACACAAGGGTTTTGCTGTTCTGATAAAAATGTGCATATTAAACATGCATGTAACAAGATACAAAGTTACGGAAGTCAGTGTGATTAACCTAGTTTTTGGGAAAACTAATGAAAAAAATTTTTTTAGTTATGGATATTGCTAATGTTGGAGGGGGGATTAGAGTTTGGGAACTGGCTCAGTGTTCTGCATTATGCAGAGGCCTCTTTGGAGGCACAGTAGCAGTGCACATAATGCTGTACAACCAAAAGCAAGGATGGAGAGACAGTTTTCATTCTAATTTTTGGTACACGTTTACAGATACTTCACTGGAACAATTTGTGTTATCAAATTTTTTTTTTTCTTCAAACTTTGTATTTTTATAAAACCACTTTTCTGGTAGATCCCAAGACTCCATGAACATAAAATTCGTAAACCACGAGTGGATGACTTCACTTATCACTAGACAATAGCCATCCTGACGGCAAAGGCAGGAAATCTTATCAATGAAAGTGTTCAAGATAAGTGAAGCCAAATAAGGATAGGTCTTCCACTTCAAATGCAGTAGAAATCCAAGTAATTAAAATACAATTCTTCATAAAATCATTTGGAAGGAATGTGTGCTTTATGCTCTTGGGGTAAGGAGTGTGCTGTATTATTTTATGGTTTTAAGGCATTTGGTTTTTAAATGTCCTTATTTATGAGAACAACTGCCATTAATTTTACAGATATCTGCATGTATTAGGCAGTGGATTCTTACAAGTCATGTCAACAGTGGGTGCTACTGTTGCCCCATAAAAACCTTACTGAACAAGGGGAACTGATGTGGAAGGTAAATTTGCTCCTGGCTTTGTGGAATGGCTGTGACTGCAAGGGTGTTGAAGTAGATTTTGGACCAGTCTCACTTTTGTTTTTGCGTTTTTTCTTGAATCCTGTGACAGTGGTGTTCACAAGGCCATAAGACATTTTCCAAACAAAAGCAAAGACTGCAGAAATGGTGGTTTTATCCTTCCTGTGCATCACTTCTTCAGGCATACTTCTGCTGTGATGCAAATAGAAACCTTAAATTAGCTAATGGGCTAATGGGCTGGATGAGTAGTGAGGCAATTACTCTTCCTGATGGCCAAAAATTGTAGCACGCCCTTTTTTGTCACGTTACTTCATCCACACCCTCTTCTAACCTGTTGGAGATGTGTGTCTCATCTACATGTGATGCCTGAGTTTTTGGACTGTGTAAGCTCTTTCCAGCTGAGGCTGTCATTTGTTGTGTGGGTATGATCTCTAGAACAGTAGCACTCATAGCGCTATTGCATATTTAAGGAGTAATAATGCTTCTCACCACTGTGTTCTTTTGCATGTTGGACCAGTTGGTTTTATTCTTCAGAGTAGGAAGTGTGGGGTTTTCTTGTTTATGACAGATCTTCCCTTAAAATGCCTTTTCTTTAGAAGTCTTGGAATGACGCTGATCTATTCCAGTTGTCCAGGGTTTCTGCAAATTTACTTTATCACAGCCCAAAGGAAGAAGACTTTAGTCTGAAAACATTGCAGAGTTTTGAACAACAACAAAAATGTATTTGTTACTTAGTTTCAGATATAATGTAGAATAAGAACATGTAAAATAAATTACTATTTATTCCAGTGACTTCTTCAGCTAAAAAGCACTATTGTATCTACATGCAGTGGCATAGTTGGGTTTTTAGGTTGGGAGGAATACCACATGGCTGTAGGGGCATACACAGGAGTAACTAAAATTTTGTTCTCTTATGTAATTTTAAAAGATAAAATAAATGGAGGAAACAAAAGCAGCAGATTTGTTTTTCACCTACTTGCTGCATTTTAATACTGGAACAGAAAATGTGTAACAATGCTAATATACTTCATTTGTTTAGTTGTTACCAAGATTTTCAAGTAAGTGCCTAATGTATAATTAATTTCACGTGATTTGATTTGTTTGAAGTAAGCTGGAAGGCACCTTATTGTAACATTCTAAGACAGTAGTTTTGCTTACGTGTTACTGGGGTTTTTTCCCTCCGTTCTGCTAGCTTCAATTTTTAAAATGACAATATTGAACTATACTGAGTACTTTTTGTATGGAAAAAACCTGTATGTATTTTGAGGGTATGATTTAGTTGCTTGAACATGAAATTCTGACTCTAATCTGTACTGTGGCCACACACCACCTGTTTGCCTAAAAAAAAAAAATGTGATCTTTTGTGCTTCTCTTTGCACACTCAGTGATAGCCTTCTGAAGAGGTTATCAGTATAATTTACCTAATTTTTATCTTTGGTTTGGGATTTGGTAAGAATTTGATTTGTTAAACTGGATAATTCCATATTGCTAAATTTAATTTCAAGACACCCTCGTTGCACTTTATTGCCAGTGATGATAAATTCTCTTGAATGATAGATATGTGTATGTAGTATATAATTGACATTTTTTTGTTAATTTGGGTAATTTTCAGTAGCTTGATTCCATTTAAAGACACATTGGTTCTAAATTAAGCATTGGTGGGGGTAACCCGGTGTTTGTTTAACACAAATATCCTGTGGAAACCATTAAACTTTTTATTTAATCAACTTGTTGAGATCTGGAAGAGTAACCCAGGACTGAAGAAGACAGGTTCAGTTGATCTGGGTTTCTGAATGTGGGGTAGGTGTTTTCGCAAATGGTAGCTTGACTACCTCTACCAAAAGCAGTGATCCCTAATGATCTCACGTGGTTGGCAGCCCAGATTCATCTTCAAAACAGCACTGTTCCCTGCAGCACCATATTGGGGTGTGTTCTGAGCTCTGACTCGGAGATGATCATCGCTTCCTGCAGCAGCCAGTTAGCCTAATGCCACGTAGCCTGAGATGTGACAAAATTGCAGCACAAGGTGATACGGCTACAGGCCTTCAGACTTGTAAAACGTACGACACGTAGCTTTGTATCCCACTGCACCATGATTCCTGTCTCCACCACCACTGACTGTTAAGTTTCTTCTTTGCTACAGTCATAAAGTCTGCTGGGAGACATTAGTGAAATGGAAGACCAGAATTTGTCCTTTGGAGAGAGTGACTACATTATCTGTTTTAAAGATATGGCTAATATAACATACTGAATAGTCAGAATTTAAAAGTAGAATATTACTTTCTGAAATTGTAATGTGCTTTTAGAGCTCTGGCTGGGTGATGGTTCAGTGGCTGAGCTGTAATATCAAAATTGTAGTATTGACCAAATTGTGGGAGGAAAGATGAATTGCTGAATGCTAGGTTACCAATTAGAGTCCTGGGAATTTTGTTGTTGCTCACATTTTAAAATTTCATTGTAATTTCTTTTCTCTATCAGCTAAATTTATGGTAGCCACAGCGAGGCAAGAGTTTATACATGCCCATAAAAACAAGTCAGAGCTCTGTAATCAATTTAAGGTGGCTTGAGAAAACAGTCACTTTTTAATTGGTCACACACGTGTGTGTACATCAAACTTGTTGTCCAGCCCTTCTGAACTGTGCTACCATTACCTGCACAGACTTTCTTGAGGTTTTGAAAGGCTGAAGAAATGATGATTAAAAAGCATGTGATTATGTTAACATTGAGTTTTATCACTGAATTTACATCTTCAAAGGTAAAATTTGCTTTTATGGATAGTGGCAATTTTTAAAGTTGCTTTTTGGAGGAAGGATAACCCCACCAAATGTCTCCACTCTTTTATATATGGCATTTGGGGAAGTGGCTTTTGCTGACATTATTTTTCTTCAGGATGTGTGCCCACATTTGGCTTTTGAGATGAAGATAGTCTGTTTGTGGTAATTTGTAATGATTAGTTGAAAAGCTGAGCTGGAGCTTATGTTAATACAAAGTCTAATGTTTGGTTAAACCACTGAACCAAGTTAGAGGTTCGGGGCCTCTATTGTGCAAAATCCAGGAAGTGAAGAATTAATGTTCTCACTCTCAGTGTGTTCTCCTTACTACTGTGAAGGTTAGAAGATCACAGGATGGTGAGTGGAAGTTGTGCTAGACCAGGTTTTGAGTAGAACAGAGTAGTTGTCTATTAAACCTAATGAATTAATTTATAACTGTAGAATCAACTTTCTATTCTCTTCATCCATGCTTCTTAAGATGACTGGTAATCTGCAAGACTGCTTTCTGTGATGGAATTACTGGTGTAAATCTCAGAATAATAATGATGGTGGTGTGGCCTTGTGGCAGCCACTTGTCCCCCACAGCAATAAAACTCTGTCCACAAACACTGAAAGTCTGGAGTTCTCAAGCTACTGTATGAATCCAGAAGCTAGAACTTGAAGAATAACTGCTGTACTACATCATACAGTTGTAAGAATTGACAACACACTCACTTTGGTTTCCTCTCTTTCAGTTTTCCTGCAATCTTGCTTGTATTGGAGCAGATATTGTTTAAACAGCTAAGTTTTCATACAGACTTATGCCATCCTGTATTGTGTAGTTTGATGGGCAGTGGTTCCTTTAGCATCTCAGGTTCTTGTTACTGCCAGCAGCATTGCCAGATCTGGCACAGGCTATTACTGCTGGTACATCGGATAGGTTGTAGGCTTTCATAGCTCTGGACAGTAAGTTAACAGATGTGTTCAAAATTAAATGGTTAACTGTAATTGTCATTGCTTGCTTTTTTTGTCTCTACAGTGGATGTTGCTTTACTAGTCATTTTATGTGATACTTCATTCTTGACACACCACGGTGAATTCGTTGTGAAATTGTTCTCTGTAATATTAGCTCATAGCTATTTTCACACTATAAATCATATCCTTACACTAGTTTTCTTCCTTTTCTTCTTTCTCTGCACTGAGTCACTGGCATTTGCTTTATGAATCCTCTGTGACCTACTTCTATTTGTGACCAATTAGTACATTACTTTGGTAGTAAAGTACTCGTTTCCTGGTATGGATATTTTTACAGGGCAAAGTATACTCAAAATTTGTTTTCATGAATTGCTTGTATGCTGCCTGGTATTCTTTTGCCTGTATTCTTGTGGGATACTGTATCATTGTATAGATCTAAATCTAGTATAGAAACATATAGTAGGATAAAAGTTAATTTTAAATTGTCATTTTGGCTTGTTCCTGTGTCCTTGGATTTTCGTGAGAAAATAAAATGCTTGTGGCCACTGATGGGATCAGGAGAACTCTAAATAAAAAATTAAGCTTACTTGGTGCTGAAAATTTCAAGTTTCTGTGACACAGTACTCACAGAAAGAAATATTGGTAAACATGAAGTATGGAGGGATTTTGTGGACCAGATTAATTCCTGGAGGTACATAGAGTTTCCTTACAGCTCTATTTGGTGACTTGTACTGTGGAATGAATACTGTTTTGATTTTTTTTTTTCCCCCCCCAGGAAAATTGTACTCATTTTCCAGTTTCACTCAGCAGATTTTTATTAGATGTAACCATGTCGATGAATTTAAGGTCAGATTGTATTATATTTGTGCTGGGTCACAAGCTGTGGGAAAGAGCTTGAAGTACACCATTGTAGAGAAGAAAATTCTCTCCCTGGTTAATGCATCATCTTTTCTCTGAGCCTGCATGAGAGGTTGCAGTCTAACACTACTGTGCTTTGAACTCCAGAAAACCTGTTTTAGGTAGGCTTAAGGGATTCTGAAGTTATATGGTATTTCTGGTTCATAGAGTTGGCCACTTGAATCATTAAAGTGACAGCATGTCAGAGGGAAGGGAACATTTGGTGGCATAACGTGAACGTTTCATCAATACTTGGGATGGCCTAGATGATTTGTTTCTGACCTCACTGTTTGAGTAATCCAGTCACTTGAAACATATGCCACTGAAACTTTAGAAAATACTGCACCATACTATTTTTAATAGTATGAATGTGCGTGTATATGTAAGTGCCAGGTCTGTGACAGCAGACTGAAACATGTAAATAATCTGATCTTTCTTGGCTTGTGTGGTGCTTGATGATTAGCCATTACCAATAAAAAAAAATAAAGGGAGTGGATGTCAGAAGCCTAGTGTTGTCATCCCTGCTGATGAGTATGCCTGGAGATGTTTGAGTTGCTTCACTGGAGATTATTCATATGTTTCCCATTACCTCACTGTGACTTTGCAGCCAAGCAGTGTGATCTGCATATGTAATAAATTGTCTTCCTCGGTAGGTGTATTGCTCTGTGGAGCTGAACTGCCTCCCAGACCTACTCAACACATTGGGTTTTGTACTGGAGTAATTATTTGAGCTATAGCTTGTCAGTTAATTTTGCTGATGTAGCTTTATTAGTACAAAATTACAGTTGAAAAAGATTGTATTCTCATGGTTCATTTTTATTTCCATCTGGGGAAATCTAGACTGGTTAAAGACTTTAAACCTGTAGTGTAACTATGCAGAACGGAGAATGTGCATGTGTAACTATAGTGTAACTCTACCAGTTTAGATACACAGCTAACTCTTACGTGTAGATAGTGTATATTTAATAAAAGTCTGTGGTGGGAAGTAGTGATTGATGTAGTTTGTGTAGTTTTGTAAATTATGCCAGTTAAGTGCAGACACATACTTCATATTTTTCCCTGTTGAACTCCTCATGAAGCATTGTTAAATAAAAAGTAATAATCGACAGCTATATCAGTTACATAAGCTCAATTTTCATGTAGAAAAAAAGAAAGATCAGACATGTATTGCTGTGCTTGGGATCTCCAAGGGCAATAGACTGTGACTTGTTATAGGTCCATATGACTGATGGGGAATGCCACCTTGATGGCTGCATGTATATGGCCAGTGATGTCTGAATATTGTGACCTTTGAGTGTTCAGTCACTTCCATTTCAGGATGACTTTGCAGACAGCTGCCTCCTACTGAACAAACAGCCTCTTCATGAAAGCCACCATAGCTGGCATTAATAGATGTCCTCTTCAGCAGTCTCAACAGACACCAATAGCTGAATGGGCACAATGAAAGGATTTTTTTTCCCCCCCTTGGGAAAATAATGCTTCTAGATGCTTAATTAAGATTTAATTAAAAACCGTTTGGTCAGCTGACAGGAGGAAGGAAGGAGAACGTGGGTCTCAGTAAAGAGAGAGGGTCTTTTGTTTGGAAACTGAATTTCTGAACTGCAGGCAATGTGTGCATACTCAAATGTGGGGCACTGATGGTGCTGCCAGAGGTCTTATGGGAACAGACGTAGTTTTCAGGTTGATTGCCTCCTGCTTAATTGTTCATATTCAGGCTCCTAACCAGTGAAGGGCATAGTTTTCAAGCACCTATATTTTGTCCTAAATAGTAATTTATATTTTTTTAAGTTTGGTTGTTTTTTGGTTGTTTTTTTTTTTTTTTTTGTTTGTTTGTTTGTTTTTAATTTCCTTAACTACAGTGTATTACCTGCTTAAGCACTACTGACTACTTATGTCCAAGCAAAAGACATTTCAGAATATTAATTGCAAAATGTTTATTATTTGTATGGAAGGTATGATACTTTGGTTATATGGTATTGCCTCTTCCCTTTTTAAAAAGTTCATTAATAAAAAGGAACAGGAGCATTTTCCTTTTGTTTGCATTAATGCTTTTGAAGAAAGTGCAGACTTACCTCATATCACTTAGTTTAAAATTAGACATTTATTGCAAATTTTTAGTAACTTGCGTAAGAAGAAGAAAGAGAAAGATTAACGACTGCACTTGATGCCAAAGTGCTGTAGAAGGGTTGAAGGTTGTTTCTCTCACTGTCAAATGCTCAGTCGGCCACTGTGCTTCATTGTTGCAGTTCTTTGTGATCTGTGGATGTGCAGCCCCACTTCTGGTTCTCAAGAGGTTAAATAATGGCCTCAGGATTTTCCGCTCTTACTGGGAGAGTGTCTGCTGGACACCAACATCCTAGAATGCTTTTCTCTCTGACCCCCTCCCTTCCCGGGCTGCAGCAAAAGGAAGTCTGTTTTGTTGTTGTTTCCGAAACTGCTTTCAGAAACTTTCTGCTGAATTAAGTTGCTTAAGGTGGTAGCTTGTGCAGCTGTACTATTTCTCCATAATTCCAGCTGCTTTTAAAGATCATCTCCAAAAAGTGTGAAGAAAGGTGTACATGGGAGGGGGAGGCTTGAAGATGCCCCTTTGCTAGGATTTGTTCAGTGTACCTGCTGTGTTTCAAAACTGTGTGAAGCATTTGCTTCTTAAGTGATAATAGGTCTTACGTATTTAGGTGGGATTAGTAGTAGTTTTGGTGAATACAGGTCAAACCTGCTTATGCCTGTGTGTCTGTAGGCTGTTACGTCTTTCGTAAGCATGTGTTTCTCTTGAAGATGTGAAGCTTACAGAAAAGGGGATTCTCAGTGCGAGAAGCACCTCAGTTTGCTGGGTTGGTTGGTATTCATGAACCTTCTCCTTCCACAAGTGATTTTGCAGTTGATGAAGGGTGAGTCCCTCCAGGCCTGGCTGAGAACTGGAGCCTGGCAGTACCCCCACAGTGAAGATAGTGGTGGAAGTTAGTTCCCTGGCAGAGAGCTCTCCTGTAGCCTTGTGAGGAGTCTGGCAAAGTCTGGGGCAACTTGGCTAGAACTGGGGACAAGTGTATGTGCTTCCTCCAAGACAGTGTGCCCCTATGGTGTGCCCAGTATCCTTAGGACATCTCATATAGGAGGGATGAAGGGCTTTTTCTAGTATACTGGCTGCCATCTCTGCCAGTCAAGGTGGAGGTGTCACCAACTAAGTCTCTCCAAACAGAACAGTGGCATTTGAGAGTTGGACGAGTGTCATGTGTTCCCAAAATATTTGTTAAAAATTGCATATACCTCTTTCAGGTCTAAGGCAAAGATCCTTCTCTGAAACACAAAGTTTGAAACAAACCGTAGTTGAGTAATTTACTTAAGCTTGTTCTTAAGATGAAAAGGTGAGGTTGGGATATTTATGAGAGAAGATGAAGGAAAGGTTTGCTGGTTTTTTTGCTTGGTTTTACTATGAGTGAGTTTACAGACTTTAGTATTATATGTTTCTTCTCAGTTTTGTCCTGTTAGACTCTGTTATTTCTTTGTTTAGTGCTGGTGGTGTAGTGCCATGAAAAAGTTGCTGGATTATGAAAGGTTCATAAAACATTTTCAAAAATTTACTTCAGTGTTCTTTTAATTTTTCTTTTCTAGCATTCTCTGCCAGAAGGTTAAAGTTACACATTTGCAGGTGTGCATACACACTACACATATGCCTTGCTTCTTGGATGTGATCATTTACAGATGGAGCTATAATCTTTACCTTATTTTTGTTCTGAATTAACTAAAAGTTTAAAGTCTACCAGCTTCAGAAGAATTGTGACTCTTGAAAAGGCAGAAGTTTCCCAGGAATATACATCAACAATGACCTAGGATAATAAAAATATTTTAAGATCCAATAGAAGCTACAATTTGCACATAATTGTATTTTTAAAAAAGGAGAGTGAAAGCACAGATGGCTTCTAGAATTTTTTAGCAGCTTTCTTAATGTCTTAGATCCTTTCTGGCAAGGGAGAGTAAGTTATTCAGCAGTTAGTCTTTAAGTGTTTTACTTTTAAATCAGAAAATAAACATTGATATGAAAAAATATGTTCTAGCTTTTTAGCATCCTGCCCAAGCAGGAATAAAAAATGTCATACTCCTTTGTTCCTGGTACGTTTGATCTGGGAGAGTAGTTTCTCTTAAGTCAGGTGCATTGCTCCGGGTTGTCCTACCCATTCACTCCTTGAGTCTTTGGTGTAGTATTTGCGAAAAGTTTAAAGGCAACACATTCAATCATTATGGCTTTATCATAGTTTTGAGAGATTGAGAGCTACCAAATTTAGCAACAGAGAAAAGAAGCAGTCCTGTCTGTACTCACTATTCTTTTGAGTAAATATGAATTGTTACTATTTAATGATAGAAGAAAGGAGTCAGGTATAAATATAAATTATTTTAGGGATTAAACCAGAAAAGAACTATCAGGTTTGAAAGTGAAACCATGTAAAGTCTACTTCAGGCAGCTTCCAGTTGGTTGCTCTTGAATTTTAGGATATGATAAAAGTAGTCGTATGACTCATGAGAGGGGTGGGAGAATTAAAATGCTCAAAACCGTCCTAAAAAACAGTAAAATAGCATAGAGAAAAATATTTCTAGGAGTGTGGTTTTTCTCATGGGAAGAGGCTCTGGAGTGCAGTGCAGAGCAGACTTTTCATGGGGTAAAATATAGTGTGTAGACTTGTTTCAGTAAGCCTCTGATTCTTTCTGTGTGAAAGTAGCTTTGGCAAAATAAATTATTTTGACAGGTACACACAAATTGAAGAGATTGAAAGTAAGATGAAGCATGACTTCTGTAGCAAGGAGCAGAGCATATGAAATTGTTTCTTCTTTCCTTCCCAAAAACTGAAAATGGATTGTTAATTTCTGAGGTGTCTCTTAGACAGCTGCTGAGGTACCAGACTTTCTAGGCTGGCCATGTATATAACCATGTGATAATTTCAGACTATGGCAGGTATTAACCCTATGAGACTTCATCAAGTATTAATGCTATGCATGCTCTTTTGGCCAAGAGAAGCACTGCCTAAAGCTACAATCTCTGCTTTTTGGGGAATGCTTTCAATGCTATGAGTTCTCTCTGGCTTATTATCCTGGCCCACTAATTCTGTGATATAGAGTAAATTATGAACAGTGGTACTCAGAGCTGTGGTATTGGGAACAACCACCGTCGAGGAAAAAATAAAGAAAGTGAAGATGTGGGAGGTCTAAGTGGAAAACAGAATGAGAAGGCTGGGAAAAAGGTGGACAGGGTTTCACTGTGGTAGGTATCTGGATAAACAGGTCTTCTGTCTGTAGTTTAGAGACACTCCCATGCTTTATCTTATTTCTGAACTATGCTGGCCTCAGTTTCAACCGGAGTTACAGAAAGCTCAGGGCATGTGCTTGGCTGCCGTGCAGTACTGAAATGGCCTGGGGAATTGGCTGTGGTTAGTCCTTGAGTCTCGATGGATGTTGTTCAAAGGAAATACAGCTGGAACAGGACCTGTTTCTTTAGGGTGGTGTGTTGTTTTTTTCTGAAGGGCTTAATTGAGTAAAAATTGCCAGTATATGGGCTGCTCTGGTCATTCTAAGTGTGGAAAAGGCTCTTGCTCTGTACCTGACCTTCAGCTGTGGCTTGAAGGATGAAGAGATACCCCCAGCTGCCTGCTTGCCTGCGTCTTGGTGTTGTGAGCAGGAGCAGCCACGGGGCACCATCCTAGCTCCGAAACTGGAGATAGAGCCAGCAGCAAGCACTGTCTCTGACAGTGTCTATCTTACAGCCTGGCAGACAGCACTCTGGCCTGAGATGGAGTGGAGGCTCTGGAAGGAAGAGCAGCAGCCCTGATTCACCTCTGCTCCCAGCGCTCCGCCAGTTTCTCCCAGGCTGTTAAACAGTGAGAAAGGTGGCAGAGCGAGAAACATCCTGACCCCCCCAGCTCGAGCACCACAACCTGATAAGAAATGTCCAGATTTATCCTCTTATCCCAAGAGATGCACCGGGAGCTTGGAGTCTAGCTTCAAAATCTGGAGTGATCTCGGTTAATGTGAAAATGCTGGGGGTGGACAAGAGCACAGTGGGACCTGTGTTTTAAACCTCCTGTTTGTGCTGTAGCCTTGATAGGCTGTGTTTCCTGTCTAATGCAAATGGCTTCTGCAGAGGTATCCACTGTGCATGTCAAGATGCTAATTCATTTGTTTAACATCTCCAAACTGTTGATGCTTTGATCTCCACAGATGTGATGTGTGGCACTTTATTTTAAGGCAGCACTCATCAAATATTATGAACCCATCAGTATGATTCCTTTGCATCTTCCCCCCCTCCCCCCCAGTGAGGTGTTTCTGCCCTTTCTTGCATCTTCTACATTATATAAAGATAACTATACTTAGAGATTATTTAGGCAGGTCCTGTGCATTTTCCTTTACTTCTAATACTAGTTTCCTGCTTACCTTTCTATTGTGAAATAGCACTACTTGTACGTCAAGGAATTTATTTAAGTATCTCTGTATGATAGCAAATGCGCCTAATAATTTGGGTTATGTCTCTTCCCAGAACACAAATAAGATTGAAAAAGAAATTCAGGAAGCAGCTGGTTTTAAGTGGTTGCATCAACATGTTCTTAAGCTCTGTGATACTAAGATGAAAAAAATGCATTTTGTAGATAACGAAGCAGAATTGACTAGTGGGATAGCTCATGATCCTGGCTGTTCTTTTTGTCTACTCTCTGCTGGCTGCCCATTTTGTGCGCATTACAGACATTATCTTGTATGCATCTGTTTTATGAATGTTGTACAGCTGTGGAGTAAGGAGTTAGCTTAATACTTTTTTTTTTTATATGTTACATAATTAAATATTTATAACAAGTTGAAACTGCATCAGTTGTTTTAGGAAGGAAGAGAAAGAGGTACAGCAGTTTTGTTCTGCATAAAGAAGTTAAGATTTCCTGAAACGTCACTGATTTTCTCCTGTATGTGAAAAAAAATGATGTATCAAAACTGTTTGGAGTAAAAGTGAGAGCAGTCACGGGCACTGAATACATTGAACACAAACCGAACTAGCAAGTACAGTTGAAAAAGGCTTAATGAAGGATCTGTTTATTTGTTTTGTAATATACTGGGTGGGTGGAGATTGAGAGGCTTACAGTGTGAGAAGTCTCTTTGCGGCAGTTTTTCTCAGGTCTGAGCAGAAGAGATTTGGCAGATATTTCAAAATCCTGTGAATTTGAAAAAAAAAAAAAAGAAAAATTCTTGGCAGGTGTTTTTGCAATGATTCTGTCTTGCATGTGTTTGAACCCTTCAGGCAGTCTGAGCAGAGGGTGATCATGTGCACATGGTTGCATTTTAAGTTATATTTTCCCTGTAGATTTTTTTTAGAAAGATTTATAAAAAGAGACTGAGGTCCCCTCTTTTGTGTGGTTGAGGAAAGATGTAGTTGTGAGGGCATGCTGATAGGTGGTGGTAATGGCAGAGAAAAATGCGTTGGTCACAAGTGTGGGAGTAACTAGAGAGGACCCTTACCTTACTGTACACACATACCTGGCCAGTAGCTAAAGCTGAAATGCTCACTGTAGTGTTCCAAAGAGTCAAGACAAATTCTGCCAAACTAGGACTGCCAGCGACTGCATACTTCATCTCAGTGTATTGTGTTCATTGTTTGTGCACAGCACTCTCATTTCTTCAGACTAAAACTGGCCTTAATTTAAGTTGACTAAACCTTAAAAACAAAAGTGTAAAACCTGAATCCCTGCCTTACAACACTTAAATCCAAAGACTTTTTTCCACCCCCCCCCTCATTAAAGACTGATAAGGAAAAATTCCTCACAGAGAATGGGATATAATAAATAGAATGCTTGGCTGTATGTGTAATGTTTTAAGTACAGGATTATATACCTATGTCTTTATATAAATATATGTATGTATTTCATACATGTAAATATGAATGTGTGTATATATACTTATTTACATATCAGTATGCATGCACTGAATTTGGGAAGTGTGTATAGACATACAGTCTAGTGAAAATACATCAGAAAACAATGCTGGGCGATACTAAATGGATGCAAGTGTGGAAAACACTGAGAGCTATTAAAAGAACAAAAAAACAATTCTGGTTGCTACTGACAGTGTATTTTGCCCTCATTCAGATAGTTTGCACATTACTCTCAATGATTGTAACACCTTGAGAGTTTACCAACTTCAGCCTAGGAAATATCTCAAAATTGTAAACCTTTGCTTCTTTACTTTTCAGTCTAGCTTACCTGTAGGGTAAAACAGAGCAGGACAACAAGAAGTAACAATGAATAGAGCCTGTGGATTTTGCTCATGTAACCCTAATTCCACGGTATCCAGAGAGGAACATTCTTGGTTGATTAATTTACTTTTATAAAGCTGTCTAGGTGTGAAACTACCATTAACCAGCAGGCCATGTGCTGCTTTGACTTTCCAGATCAGGAGGTGCTTCATCAAATACAAGCTTAAAGGCTCTTTCTGACAAGGAAGCTGCTGCAGTGTCAGTGTGTGCCATCTCTTCATGACAGCTGGTTTTTGTACTTGTTTGAGGTAATCTCCCAGAGAACTTGCCTGGATTCTGGAGAGTTTGGAAGTATTCACCAAACTGTTTTTTAATGTAAAAGGCTTCTTTTTCTCTGAAAACAAAATAAAACAAACAAAAAGCTCAAAACAAAACCTGCTAAATTCATCACTTTAAATGTTTCCATTTTTTTTTAATTTAGTGTTGTGTGGAGTGTTGAGTCTTCAGTGTTATTGCTCATGAAGATAATAAATAACTATGAAGTCATAGTTTAGCTAACTTTATAAGTTAAATATAACCGAAATGTAACTTGAATTTACTGTATAAACGGTGGCCACATCTTGAGTCTTGCTAGGCACAGCGTGTTCCTTGTGAGGTAATTTTCAGCTATGCGTGTTTAACACGGGAGAAATGATAATCACCTCTTCTGTCTCTAGAGCCTTTATGGGAGCATTGGTCTTGCATTACTAGTCCCTCTTTTGTCTACATGGTCAGACTTTGCATTCTGCGTGTGGCAGTACTTTAATTTCTCTCCACTTGTATTAGCAAATATAATCTTTCTCTTTGCAGCCTCTCTTAAAATAGGAGTCCGCTTCTAATCTTTACCTTCAGCTAAACCACTGTGTTACACTAATACCACAATTAAGAAGCTGTGTGGCAGAGTAGCACTGTGCTCAGCATGGCCTGTGAAAGGTGGTGACCTGTCATAACAGTTTACAGTCCAAATCCATCTTCATTAGAAGTGTAAATATTAATAATTGAGGATGTTGAAATGAAATAATTATAAATGATTAAAGCAGATGCCAGATTTTCCATGAAAGCATGGCAAGTGTTAATCTCTGTCTACATAGCTTTCTTCCTCTATTTTTTTTTTTTTAAAAAAAGGCAATTAACCTTTACTGCCAGTAATTTGCTTACATATTAGCCCTCATTCTGAAGGCAGAAACTTCCATTTCAGTGGATACCTCTCACAATTTTTGCCATTTCTTGATTATTGTATCAAGAAATGTGTATTTATTTCAACTTTGGATGGAGTACTGCTTGTCCTAGAACTGAATTTCTGCTTCAACCTTTTGTTCAGTTCAGTGTTTCCAAGAGCTTGTGGAGTGTAGCTCGATTTTAATGGCTCTACTCTCACTTTTGTCCTGTACTTTGCTGGTTTCAGTCTAGCAGTTCCTGTCATCTCCACACAAATGGCTTTTGCCTGATCTGGGAAGAATTGTGGCTATTTAAAGAGCAAGGTAGTCAAGCTCCATGCAACTGGATTGAATCTTTCAGCAGCTGTAGTATACCCTTGCTTTGTGATTAACAAAGTTGAGCACAAAGCATGTAGTGTCCTCTCTTTGTTTCATCGTGAGTACTTCTCAGGGGAAGTGTTGATCATCTGTAGCAACTGGAGGAGGGGAAGTGACTTGGAAGGTAGAGTGTTTGGCCTCATACTGGAGCTGGCATGAAGGAGAAATTCCCTATCAGTGAGACATGGTGGGAAGTCCAGATAGGGAGGAAGAGGTGTGAGTGGGCAGCAGCATCAGTAGCAGAGAGCAGGAGGTAAGGTAGAACATGTCTATGGGGGATTTGGAAACCAAATAGGAAATAAAGATTTGAATTCTAAGATAAGGAATAGGATCAGTAGTCCAGGGCACTGCTGATAGGTGTGATGTTAACTACTTTGAGATAAGTTGTAGGCAACAGACTAAAGTCCAGGTGCGGATCTTCTTGGGGGAGAGAAGACGACAAAAGGTAGAAAATATAAACTTTATATTCTGTTCCAGCTTTGTGTGCACCCCAAAGTTCAATTATTGTTGAACACAACAGATCTTTTATTTATTTTTTTTTCTTTGTTCTCCCATATGCTCTTATTCTCCTTGGAAAAATATGGGTTTGTTTCTCTCTCTTCCCTCTGCTGCCCAGTGCTCTAAACCCTCTGCTGCATCTGCTGCCTGGCTTCCTGGTCTTTTCTCTGTGGCATGCAACCTGATCACAATGTGAAATCCAAGGCTTGGAGAATTGCGTTTTGAGGATGCGGTGCTCTGTGGTTTACAAAGGTTTATGTTTCCTTAAGTTACAGTCCCTGTAGACTGTTCCTTTACTGCTGTAACTGTCCTGCAGACAAAGAGGCTTTCTCTCAGGGCTGCCTCTTATCAGTTGGTTTATCTTGTCAGATTTGAATGGGAGAAGAATAGTTTTATGAAGACAATAGAAGTGGAAGGTTATTTGATGTGTTCCAAGACCTAGGAAAAGCTATTTTGTCTGCAGAATGGTTTTAACTTCTGAGATTCTTTTGTATATGGAGGATTGTTGTTTCAAGGCTAAATACAGCTCAGTAAGTAATGCTTTGATACTTTGTTAGTGAGATGTTGCTTCCTCTTTGTGGTGTTCTAGCAGCTTAGATCATCTTTCAAGGTTCCCTGAAGATTTTTTTTTTTTTCACCCTCAAAGAGTCTCTTCTGTGATTGTATTTTTCAGGGGAGGGAGTTGTGTTTCACAGATTATACGGGATGGATAGCATCATTTTAGAATCTTTGTGAAACAGAACTAAAAAAACAAAGCTACAGGAAGAGCTCTCGGACAGATTTGTCCTTTAATGCAGTGACTCGTGTCATGGTGAATAGATGGAGCCTGTAGACATTAACGAATGTCTAATGAATACCAATAGTTTCTACTGGGTTCACTTTTAGATTGGAGAATTGCAAAGGAACCCTTACCCAAGCTTTTAAAAACAATCGTAGCAGATAATGAAGCTTATCATAGTATGATACAGGAGAAATTACAAAAAGTACAGTAATGTTGCATGAAGCAAAAAGAATTTGTACTATTCTTTTTTGGAGATGAAGGGAAACAGTTCAACTTTGAAATTGTTGTCCAAAGAAAAATGGAATCTATACCCAAGTTCCATCATTTAGAAAACAGATTAAGTGATAAGTATGTTTAAAATACTCATAGCAAGGTGAGCCTAATCTAGACAGAATCCTAAGAATACATATGTATAATTTCACTTTTAAAAAATTCCCCTGTCTGTCCAGCTAGGAAATTGCACTGTATGTCTTAAATAAGTTTTTACTTTTCCAGTGGTCTGAATGTGAATCTTGCAGGCTTTTCGTGCTCGCTCTTCTTAAGTAGATCTGCAGCAATAAGTACATACTCACTAGTTAACTCATTGTTTAATTGATTGTAATAATTAAGGGATAGGGCAATTCATGGTGCAATTAATGCAAATGAATTTTGCTTTAACCCATTGAAGTCTTGGGAATAGTACTCTTGCTGCTTCACAAAACAATTCTTTCAAGGCAAGCCTGGTCTTAGTGTTTGACGCTTTTTTTTTTTTTTGCATATTGCAGGTATTTTTGTACTGCTTCCGTACTCAACATTTCATCTGCCTTTTTCTTTTTTTTTTTCCCCTTGCTTCCAGTATTACTTTAGATTACCTTTGAATTTGTTTTTCTTAGCTGTTTATGCTATTAAACTCCATCCTTTCTTTTGCATTTTGCACCGTATCAACACTAATCAGTCTTGCTTTCTGGCTGTAACACAGGGATCATAATGTTAGAAAATTCTTCTTTGGAGACATCTACAAATAAGATCTGAATCTGCTTCTGTTGGAACCTACTGTGTTAATGAACTGGTTTTATGTATGATTTTTTCCCTTTTCAGTGGTCTTGAGTTTGTCTAAACCTTTACAGAAAAACAATTCTGATTGTAGTGACAAACTTAAGTGCATATGCTAATGTTTATACATGGTTGCAGGCTCTTTGACTTCAAGATACTATTTTCCTTATGAATGGATGTTTGCAGTGTTGGGGATTTATGTTTGTGAGAATATTCATGATAGTAGAAACGGGGTAAAAAAGAAAAACACTTCTGCCAACAAATATTTAAAAATTGTATGATGTATTTAAGAAAAATATCTCCATTCCCAAGCTTAATAGATGTGTTAATTTACTATTTATCTCGCCTAATGATCTTGTGATATGGGAAATTAGTGGCTTTGCAGATGAAAAATGTATGAGTAAAAAAATGCATTCATCTTCTTGGGCATCATCTGTTCCATTGACAAAAGGCACAGATGTGAAATTTATCTCAATAATTAGATTTATAATTATTGTATCATTCTCAGATTGATAAATCCTTGCTCTTTGCATGTGATTTGGAGCTACAGTTCATGCAACAGAAATAGGTTTAATCACTGAATGATGATTGAAAGCTTAAAACTGTTTTTCACATCATGCTTGTATGTTTTTTGTATATCATTAAAAGTATATGGCAGAGAAACTGCAGTCAGGGAAGAACATTTTTTTAAATGAGTCTGCAGGGGAATGCTGGTCTTTGCATATAATAGTAAACGTGGAAGCTTGAAAAGGATCCACGGTGTGTTTTCTTTGGAAACTGACGTCTTTGATTGTAGACTTTCTGGACATGACTACAAAAACCATAAGATGTCTGATTTTTAATAGGAGACTGGGAAGCGAGGGAACAAAGTAGCAGAATCTTGAAATGTCTGTATGCAGTACGTGCTGTATTTCTGATGCTAATGCCTTTTTTCCTCTCTTTTTGCCCACAGTTGTAGAACAAGCAACAGGAAGAGTTTGATGGGCAATGGTCAGACTTCAGCTCTGCCTCGTCCTCATTCACCGCTCTCAGCTCATGCAGGTGATTTTGTACCTATGAAACTACTGCTATTATTACATTCTTAAGATGTCTGTCTGAGAAGGAAAAAACAAAGCAATTCTTCATTCCACTACTTGTTTTTTTTTCCACTGCAGTATCAAAATGTTCTGTATCATTCCATCCAGATTTCTGTTGTTTGGATGCACAACTCTTACGTTATGGTGAGGAGCAGTCTAGAGTACCTAACGTGAATCATGTAGCTATTTTTTATTTTCCCACCCTGCATTCTAGCGTTCTGATGCATTTTCTCTCTCCACCCCACTCCCACTCCCCTTTCTGGGAAAGCATGAAAAGGATATAAAATAGCTTGCAGACATGATATAGGTAATGGAATCAGTGCTCCCTAGGATTTGTGGTGTTAGGCACATGGATGGAAATGATTGTGCATCACTTCACTTGACAATAAACTGATGATCATTTTGGTTTTCTTCTAAAGCACCTGAAACACTCAAAAATGGAATGAAAATGCATAAATGAATATTCTATCAATAATGATTGTCCTAATTATAAAAATGAGCATCTTTAGCATATCAAAAAAACATTTCCTAAATGGTTTATTGTCTCTTTATGTTCTGGGGGCATTTGCTGTAACTACATGCCAAGATGAAAGTCACACACCAATCCTTGTGTAAACAGTGACACTGAATACTTTGGAGAACTGCTTTCAAATGGATGCTAGAAGGTGTAGAGTATTGGTTGAATTTTTGGAATGGATGGTGAGTTTAATAAGGCTTCTCCACTTTTCTTGTGGAAACAACATTATTAGAGAAGATATAGTGGTGATTTTCACTCTGAGCAGCAGGCTTTCATCACAAGCAGGAATCCAGACAAAATGAAGTTTTGTGAATAATTCAAGGCAGCAGAGCATTTAAGACAAAGAAAGAAAAACATGGTGCAGACTATTGCAAAAGTGAAAAATGAAATGTTGGAGTGTTTGGGATCCCTTCCTGCGTTTCCCAAATGCAGAAAGCACAACTTGGAGCAGGTGATCTCTGATCACCATGGAAGGAGGCCTGAGTTAGGCTGTGTGGCTTTGGTGAAAGCACCAGCGGTGCTTGCTGCGAGAACGAGCGTGTCTGCTGCGACGAGGGCAGACCGATGGCTTAGACCAGCAGTGCCTGGCGGGCTTCAGAAGTACCGATTGACCAGCAGTGGGACCAGAATGTAGGTTGATAAATTCTGCAGCTTTCCTGTCTGACAGTGGGCTTGTGCTTTCAACAACTTGCTCCATCTTTTTAAATCAATTTCTGAAACCATGAAAGGTGAATAATATTGCTGATGTCACAGCTGTTGAGAAGTGGCTTGTATTAAGGATTAAGACATTGTTAGCTGTTGTTTTCCTTACACTCAGCAGTATGTACTGTATATTCAAAAACCTATTGTGGAAATTTGGCAACTTGTCCAGTTATGCAGGATACAGTAGGTTCTCTTAATGCTGAAATGTTCTCCCAAGCTATATGTGCTGAACACTTTAGCAGCACTAGGCAATGTCATACATGTGATGAAAATTTGCATGTGTATGGCTGGCTCTGTTATTAGCTTGCCTTTATGTATAGTTAAGTACAGTAAGTATTTGCACAACCCTTGGCTTCTAGCTCAGCTGGCTAGTTTGCCTAGACTACTCCCCTGAAGGGGCAATTTGAAGTTAAAGCATGCTCAGAGTCACCCTGGACAGGTTTTGTGCTTTATATAGTGATCAGTTAGACACTGCATGGAACTGACATGGTAGACAAATTTTTTCTTTTTTTTTCTTTATGTGTACATGAATCACTACAAATGTCATCATACTTCACATGAATTAAAAAAATGCAAATTTCATGGTTAAAAGCACAGCAAAGCCACCTAAGTGGTGAATATTTGTTCATGTATGTTGTAGGGGTTCAATGTCTCAAGTGTTAAATGTATATAAATCCATGGTAACCTTGGTCTTAAGGGACATTGTGGATTTTTAGTGATGCTGTATTCCTGCATTGTCAGAGCCACCAGGTCTTGCTCACAGTGAGTTCTGCACACTCAGCTCCTCTCCCGGCTCTCTATTCTGGCCAGTACTGGAGTCATGGTCTCTTACGAAGTGTAGCAGAGGGATGCGACAAGAGACAGCGTGTGCCTTCTGGGTTTATTCCTCCTGGCCGTCCTTGTCTGGCAGGAGGCCTCCTTGACTCCAAGGGGAGAACCTGGTGTATCTGCTCTCCAAGGAGGTGATTTTAGGGTCTTTTTTGGCTGCATATGGAAATAATCTGTGACTGGTGAGACTCTGCTAGAAAAGTTTTCTAA
>NW_008621188.1:25466-45723 GCF_000691845.1 Merops nubicus | reverse complement strand
AAGAGTTTATTTTGCAGCCTGTGCAAGATCTTCTGCCAGAAGGGTGTACTACAAGGCCCAAGTCTCAGAGAGAGTGGAGGAGACCTTATTTAACACTTCATGTCTTTCTGTTGGAGTAGGAAGCAACAGAAGCAGAAGAGAGAGAGAGGGAGACAAAGTAGTGTCCAGTCCTAGAGGAGAATGGAGCAAGCTAAATGTGCAGCAGAGTGTTGGTGCTCATGTTCACTTAAAACAGGTTGATTCATTGCACTATCCTTGGTGGAAGTGTGATAATAACATGAAATTTTGGCACGTGTGTCCTGGTAAGATTGTGCAGAATATGGAGGACACTGGGGAGATCCTGCTCTAGATGAGGGTTTTTTGCATGTTGCCAGAGTTCAGTTTCGTGCAAGGCATCTGCCCAGGTGAGTGCAGGTACAGATCAGGCAGCTTGGATGCTAACAGCTAATCTGACTTTATGTGATGTTGCACAATTCTTTGCCACTGGGCTGTCAAAGTGAAAGTTGATTCTTGGTTCTGCCGTTCAAGGGGCTTGAATATAGGCTGATGCTGGAGCTGAGAACTTGATATATTGAGGATTCTTTCAATCCCATCTGTCATTAGAAACATGTAGTTCCTTCACATTGCACATTTTGGTGGGCGATTCTTTTCTTACTGAGTTCAGTGCAGCAGTCCTGACTATAGAAGAGTTGGCAGCAAAGCCAGCCTGTCAGCCTTCTTAGCTTCTTCAGTCCTGTTTCATCTCAACATCTTCACACAGGCAATGACAGCAGCTCTCTTTCCACTTTTCTTTGTTTCTGTTTTGTGTCTGTCTCCATTGCCTTGCTTCCCCTTTAAAAAAAAACCTAACATGTTCATGTGAGTCTTTAAAAAAACCAAAAGCGCTGGTGAAGACATGTGCACTCAGAAATCTACTTTCTTATGCTTTGGTCTGCTCTCTTACCTTCTGTGTTCCTTGATAACCTTAGGGAACCTGTTCAAAAGACAGAATTTTCTTCTGGAGCAAACAGAGGTAGTGCTTTGCAGGTCGTTTGTGGTACCTCAGTATGAAGGTGAGCTGTTTTGAGCATAGAGAGCCGGAACTTGTTCATCTGCCAGCCAGATGGGCCATAGCTCAAGTGGAAGTCTACTTTGTCGACTCCTTTGAGTAGAGTCTGCTCTTTCAAATATGATTTGAAATGCAAGGTTGGGACTTACTTTAATATGCTTGGACATATTTAGGTCTGTAATCATGATATTCAATTATTTCTGTCCATATGCTACAAGATTACATTTTACTATCTTTCCATGTCATGGAAAGTTAGCTGAACTTGGGCTTGATCTGTCAGGCTGGCATCAGATTGCCCTGCCATGACCTATCTTCTGACATAGATTTAAGAACAACCGTATTTACTTCAAAGTGGGCAGTTGGCCGGAAGATCTCTGAGGCTGTTTTCAAGGTCTGGGTATACTCTGAAATCACCTGGGTTTGGTTTTGGAAAGGGAGTGCCCAGATGTTCCTTGTGGGAATCTTTGGGATTATATGAAATAGGAAAGTGAATGACATAACCTGCTGTGGTTTGAGTAATTTGGGTGGAAAGGTGGATAGATTATGCATGTGTGATTGCTCTTTTTAAAACCATTTAGGCTTCTGATTTCATAGTGTCAATGCTTTTCTACCAGATCTGTTTCTCTTAATGTACTCTATCCCACTGCTGTACTCAGTGTTGTCGGGGTACTGCAGCTATCTCTGGGGAGAGCATGCTGTGTTCTTACTGAACATAATTCCATTAGATGCTATTATTTAAGTGGACTAGTTATTGACTGCATGTTTGTACCACCTTTGCTGTTATGGCAGCTCCTTATGTCTGTATTACAGTCTATTCAAGTTGAAGGGAATCAAGAGTGTCAGATTCTTTAAAATCCACCCAGGATCAATTTCTATTAATTATCATCTTGATAATCTTCAGTGTTATCCTGGGCCCTTCTTGTACAGTCCTAAATAAGAGTGTTGGCATTGCTTGGGCATTCAGTGTCTCAGAGGTATCTGAAGTCAGTATTTTCTTCCCTTGTGATGATGCTCTTGGATCTACAGCCTGTTCCCTCCTTACGTTAATTCATTACTTCTTGGGAGAACAGGCAAAACACATATGTAGTTACCTTTGCTTGCATATCTCGTACCTCAGATGAGTTTTATTTGGATCACAAATTTAAGCTGCCTGTTTTTTTTTCCCCTGAAGACATCTCATCTCTGAGGGTAAGATAGTGGTATGCATCCTCTGTGTCAGCTGAAGCAAGGTGGATGCTGGCATGTTATGAATC
The DNA here is from genome assembly GCF_000691845.1 of Merops nubicus. Lineage (NCBI taxonomy): Eukaryota > Metazoa > Chordata > Aves > Coraciiformes > Meropidae > Merops > Merops nubicus. Next base: position 43,422 of record NW_008621188.1, on the reverse strand, counting down.
TGAAGGTGGAGTGCTCTTAGAGTTCACTGCATTAGGGCTCATGCCAGTATCTGTAGCTTTGCTCAAGAATGTTTTCATTTTTAATACCAGCAGAGCAATCATTCAGAGGTCTGGCTGCACCTTCAGAAACAATGTGCCATTACTTCAGGCCTCCTGAAGAGCTCAGGTTGTTACTAGATAATCATAGCAATCTGGATTGGAGTTTGCCAAAACAGATTGGATGTGAGCAGTATTGCTGTATTTTAGAAGAAAAGCCTCTTGAATGTAACTGTGATTCTTAGAGATGGATTATATACCCACATTCCTCCTTGTAGTCCTGTTTTTATCCCAGGTGAAGTGTGGACTGAAGGCACCAGTTGTTCCCTGGTTTAGACAGACATTCTTTCAGAAGTACTAATGGCACAAGTTTAGGATGATGACGATTGCCGGATGTGAGAAAGTCATACAGAGATCTCTGGCAAATTTCTTCACCCTTCTCCAGTTTTCATTGTTTGCACTGGAGATAACAGAGGATAGTTCCTGCACAGGAGTCTGGTGTTAATCTTTACGGATGCAGGCTGAATTGGATGAACACTGAATACTCATGTAAAGTTTTTTAATTATTAGCCTTACCATCTCAGTCATTCCTGTACTCATGTGGTGGGATGGGAGGGACAGACAAGTGAAAACAGCACCCTACTGATGAATGAAGTATATTGTGCAGGGTGCAAATAGTGCATGCGTAGTACCTCAGAAGAAGAAAAGTGGCAGGTTTATTTGTGAGCAGCAGTGACCATGGGCTAAGGTAAGGAGTTATTAGAGCAGTACATAATCCAAGGCTTGGGAGTGCACAAAGGGATACACAGTCTGAGACTGAGATTTAAAAAGTGTATAGGAAAAAAAGACAATGTATACAGCAGGTATATCTCTATTATTTACATTAAATACTAATACAATATATGTAGTGCTCTTTTTTTCTTTGCAGGATCTGTAGCTGCCTTCAGAGTGTGTTTCCACCAACACAAATCTAGTTTGCAGCTGAAGTCTCTTACTCTGCCTTATGCATACGTGTAAAGATCATAAAAGATTTCAAGAACCAGTATTAGCTTTCATTATGTAAAGTCTTTTTGTTTCTTGTGGAAGTAGAAAACAAATCTATACGAGATTTCTTTGGGTTCAAACCTTCATCATTATTAATAATTGTCTTAGGTTAGTTCTTTGGACATCCTCTGCCTTCAGTGCCTGGACTGAAAGCTGTTAAGCCTGCGGCAAGATTGTTTTAATTTTATAATGAACTGTGGGTACATTCAGAATTACAGGAAGCAAAGGGTTGCAGCATCAGCTTGTACAGCATCTGGTGCCCTGGACATTAATGGGCTTTTCCAGGTGACTGCCTGCTGCTGCGTCATCTGCACCACCCAGTCTGCAAAGTGAATGATTATAATCTCAGCAAGTCAGGGCATTCAGGTGTCCCCACCTCAATAGTCACAGGAGCGTGTTCCTGTGGGTGATACCTTAGTGATTAATAGTCAGTCATATGTGTTGCTGTTTAATTGTATCTGCTGTAGGAACAAGATTTAACTGTTAGGAGCAACCTTAGTTGTCTGTATTTTAATATGTTTCACATGGTGCCACTAAGATGACGGGTACTAGGACGAGAATTGCAAGAGAAGCGGGAAACTGTTTAAAGGGGAGAAGAAGGGGATTGTGCCAGAATGAGAAGTATGAAGCAGGAGCAGAGGTTATTGGTGACATCCTCAGGTGTTGGTTTTGTGGCCAAATATTTTTAATCTTTTCATAAGGGACATTGGCGTAAAATTACTGTAGCTTATGTGGATTTGCAAGACATTTGGTATGAAGCAGCATTAGGAAACAGTGAAGTGACTGCGTGATCTGAAGAGCTGGAATAAAGGAAGTATGAAATCAAATAGCACCATGTGGCATTTTGTGCTGGAGGACCAGTGACAGAAATGTCTGCTGTAATCTATGAACTCATCTGTTATAAGGAATTTAGGGAAGGACCTGAGTGCTTTTTCTGGATCAGATGGTGCTTGCAAGGACCAGTCTAGTGTAGCTTTGAAAATAAATCTCTGCAGATGTATAAAGGAAATAATTGAATTTGGGAGGATTTCATGCCACTGTGCAATGTTGTAGGTAGATTTCGTCTGGAATACTGCATGCGTTTATCGTCATACATGTTCAGATGAGATCATGTGTGGAGAAGGGCTGGTAGGATGGAATGTAAGAGCTTTTTGTTGTTAATCGCTTGCCTTAGCAGCAGGAAGACTGAAAAGCCTGTATTGTCATCTAAATCAGTCAGAGGTGTTTTCTTCATGGAATGAGATGAGAAATACATGCTGGGCACATATACCAGAACACAAGGATTCCTGAAGAGTTGTCCATTTAAGTTCGTCAGGGATAACATGACACTTCCTGTTGGATTCACTGAATTTATGAATGGGATTACATGATGCAATTGCCAAAACTAAAATTTAATGGCCAAGGAGGTCTTACCTCCATTTGTAATTATTTTTCTAGGATTTTTTTGGCCTGCCTAGACCTTTATTGGCATTTGTGTGTGTGCATTAAATTCAGAGTGTTGTTTTCCTGGATTTTTAACTTTAATTCTGTGCGTTATGTCTGAGGCAGGCTGTGAGTACTGACTTAATAATTTGAGGCGAAGAAGAACCTTTCTTATATGCAGCTTCTGTGCTGTTCTGCTTTAGCTACAGTCTGTGTTGACTGTATTTTGGGGAAAGAAGGACTATGTTTGTACAGAAGTGAAGCATTGGTGTGTTTTCATGGTGAAATACCATTAAGATTAAAGCAGAGTTCTGAATATAATTTTTTAAACCAAAACTTTTTTACAGAAAGGAAAATACATATAATACTATATTTCAATTATTTTGACTGTTGTCATGTGTTGAATAATAGAAGTGGTTTTGCTAAAGTAAAACTATTCAGTCTTGCTTTTGAGTAAAGTAAAACTTAGAGCAATTTCAGAGCATATTCTACTCTGGTTTTGGGACAGGAGAGGAAAGTGTAAGTAATAAGTTACTGGCATTTAAATTAAATCTTATTAAAACATAGCACTGCCAGTATTTTGAGTAGTGGTCAGAACAGGCAAATCATCTGGCCAAATACGTTTAAGGAGCATGCAAATCTTCCATGCTGTTACTGGGGAAAATACTAAAGTTTGCTGGTGTGAAGCATAATTAGGCTAGGTTTTGAAGTGGCTTGAGCTGTTCACCTCTGAGTGGATCTCTGTGGAAGGAACCTGCAGATGTACTCAAAATGATTCTGTTGCCTAGCTGTGTGTTCTGCTGACTGGTACCACTTGTTAGTACAGTGGTCAGACCTGTAACTGAATGAGTTCACCACCAAGTAAACTGACACAGAGGTGTGTGTTACCCATTGTTATATGGTAGTGGTGCTAATGTACTGTGATTAATTTAAAAAGACCATCAAATAATTACATCAAGAATTCTAGCTGGATTTGTCTTTGATCCATCAGGAATTTGGGATAATAGTTATCATTAATCTGTTATTCCCTCAGTACTAACAAAGTCATTGCAGCTGAAACTTTATTTTCAAAGTAGACAGCTATTAAAATTACATTAATAATATACAGTGACTGTAACATATGCCTTTTTAAATGATTTAAAGCATCTTCCATTTGTGGCAAAGACACAGGACTTCTTGAAGCTGCTTACAAAACAATCACAGTTTAATTACTCTCGATACAGTTTTCTTAACAGTAGCTGCTTGCAAAATGAGCTACCCTGTATATTGTTGTGAGGTAGGGTATTGTTTTTGTATGTTGATTGCCTATTCATTGTGTCTCTCGGAGTATGCTGGAGTTAATTACTTACCTAAGGCCTGACCAACAGTCTGCTTTACTTTATCATGTCAGAAACATCAGCAGTAATCTCAACAGTGTAGAGTTACCCTAGGACTAAAGCATACAACAGCCAGCAGCTCCCAAAGAACAGCAGGATTTGACTACTAAGCAAGCACTGCACATATGGACAGAGAATTAACTGGCACTGTTTGTTTATTTGAAAGTCTCCCAGGTATTGACTTGCAGATGGATGGATGAATGCCATGATGGATGAAGGTCACGTGTAGGACTGTGCTTTTAACCTATCTTTGCTCTTCTGGAACACCACACCTTAAACCCACATTAGCACTAGCTGTTTCTCCAGTCATTTGGGGTTTGGTTTTTCATTTTGTGTTCCCAGGCTTGTCCAAGTTCTTAGATTTCTAGATTAAACCCCCACAGGATTTAGTAGCTGAGTAGTACGTTTACAGCTTTACCAGTTTTGTTATTTTAAAAGCTCCTTTGCTTTTGGAAATAGTGCTTACAAATTGATTTTCCTAATAACAAGATCTGACAATAAAGTCTTCTTCCCAAGTAAGACTCTGACTACTTCAGATTTTGTCCATAAGGAAGTGATCTGTGTTGATTCTAGCAGGGTATTTTGAAGCATTGCCCCCCCCCATCCAGTGCATATAATGCCTGTAAAATTATTGCATTTTTCCACCTCTTTTTTTTCTGTGAAGTTTACGCATTATGTTCTAACTGATGGACAATAGACGTGTCCTTGATGTGTGCTAAAAATGTGTGTATATCCACATGCAACTTTAAAGTACCTCTCAGAGGAAATTAATTTGTTTACAAACCTCCATAATGCTGGTTTGTCACATTATTTCCTGTCAAAAGCTGTTTGCATCCTGCTGCATTAAGCCAAATTCTCTGCTTTTCTGCTGGACTTTGGAGTAGCTTTTTTGTCTTTTTCCCTCTTACCCAAGTCCGTGACATTCCAAATTACAGCTGATTTTTTTCAGTGGAGTAGCTAAAGTTTGTGACCTTGTTTAATCTGCTAAGTGTTATGATGTAGGTGGATTTTTTTTTTTTCCTTATCTTTATGAGATAAGTTCAGGTAGCAGTAAAAGAAATCTAGTTAACTGTTAAATTCAGTATAAACTGTTGCTCTCAGTAATTTGGTATTTGCAGTTCATGCAAGACGGGAATATATTGTATTGGTCCCAAATTAAAGATTGAAATCTGTGCCTACATATGTGGCTACAGATTACCTCTGCTTTCCAACCCCACTTAAGGAAATAAAAATCCTTGCCACCTTAAAATTACTGAGGCACTCAGAAGTGTCTGTTAGCGAAGGCGCTGGGGTCTTGAGGAGGATGAGTGAGTGCTGGAAAGTTGTAATTCAGCTGTAATAGCTAAATGGGCAAAAAAAGTTGGAGGCATTGGCCAGTGAGAGTAGAATCTTTGTCTCCTGGGGCCATGGGAAGAGCAGCTGCAGAAGTATGATTGAAGTACAGCTGAGAAAGCATTTTGCATCTACTGCGAGCTGAAAAAAGGTGGTGGTGGTGTGGTGTTACCTGCATTTGCTACCTAATGGCTCCGTATTTAAACTTCCTTATATAGAATTAATGTGAATGATTAAGGACCAATTACTAAGATTATGCAATGTTAATTCAAAAATTTGAAGTAGAAGTCAGTGCCATTTGAAGTCCTTTGAAGGACTCAGTCTGTTGTACTGAAATTTTCACATGCAGGTAATAATTTTCTCCTCAGAAATTAAATATTGATTCCAACTGGGTGTATAGGAACTTTTTCTTATCTATAGCTTGATGTTACGGTCTCATTTATGACCAGAAATAAAATGCTTTAACAAATAAATAGTTTTTCTTTAGCCTGTAGCTTTTGCAGTCTGTTCCCTATTTAAGCAAAGATTGACTTCTAGATGTATGCCAGAGCCACTTTGGATTAAATCTTTTTAGCTTTTGGTGTATGTTTTATTTTTTGGGGGTTTTCTTTTTTTCAGGGGTCATCTTTATTTCTTGTTTAGGTACTGTGTGTCCTCCAGTTGTTGGTGCTGAGGGGCAAAGGTGGCAGTAACAGCTCTCAGCAGATGCTTGCTTTCTGCACTTGTGCTGATCAGCAGGAGGTTGTGTGCTTTATGAAGAAGTAACAGACCCTAAAGTTACAACCTGTTCACAATCTGCAGTTGCCTCTTCCCATCACAGAGGGTTTTGTCTGCTTGTTTATTTTGAAGCTAGGGAAAAAAACAAAACAAAACAAAAACAAACAAAAAAACCCAAACACAACAATAGAAAAATCACAATAAAACTCCTTTACAAATGCTGTTGAGACTTTCTGTAAGGGCTAAATCATGCTGATCATGAGTTTTCTGTCCTTCAGATGTTTTGTGAGATTCAAAAAATGTACCTTATTTCTGACATAAAAAAATCTGTTTCAAGTTCATATACAGTTTTTTTTTAAACAAACAAACAAAACCCCCTTTTATTCTGAAATTAATTTGAGAATTCTCAAATTAATGTAGAGAACTTTCCATGAGTTATAAAATCCAAAAAACAAAATCAGATATAAATGAAATGTGAGATGAATAAGATTTGGTTTCAGAGTTTATTTCCTCAAAGAAGTCTGACAGAAGAAATTCTGAATTTAGTTTCTTACCTGCCTGGAAATGTTTGAATTAGTATGTCTGAATGTTTTTTAGTGTGGGATTTGTTTATTTGTTTTTTGTCTCCTTTTCACAGTGATTTTTTTTGTGTCTCCTCTCCAACAGGTAACAGTCCTCAAGATAGCCCTAGGAATTTCTCTCCCAGTGCCTCAGCCCACTTTTCTTTTGCACGAAGGTAAGAGGTTGCTTCTAGTATGCATCAAGCATTTTGCATAGAGAAAATGTTGTTGGATCTACATATTAATATATGATTGCAAATACATCAAGTCTATCACTTAGAATGACAAGGGTTATCTTGCTTATGTAAACTCTTCTAAACCTTAGTTGCAACAAAGTTATGCCGAACGACTGATACAACGCAATCATACCTTTTAGAATTCTTTTTAAATAGAAAAATGTGTGTATGTGTATATATGTGGGTTTCAATGGTTTAATTGTAGTAGATACAATTCAGACACTGTCTCCTCTTCCATTGATATATGGGGAAATTTTAATGTATATTCTAGGATTTTTCCTATTTATTTTTTTTTTAAACAATGGAAGAATTGTATTACTTAAGAGCACTGTTATAGTGTCCTGATTTCAGGGTGTGATATTATGGCAGCAGCAATACCATCACCATGCCTTTAATATCCAACCTTGACCTGTTTTAACTCTCTGTACCACTGGGACATTCGGTCCTGTCGTAGGAGTGTTTTGAGGATTAATTAATGCTAGTAGAATTTTTGAAGATCCAAAGTGAATTTGAAGTGATCTATGAAGTAAATTGTGAACCATAACCAAAGTTGATAGCACGTCATGGGAGACTGCCTGTTCATGCCAGTGTGGTTCCCTATCAGTTAACACCTTGTCAGCCTACCTCAAATAATATCTTCATTAATTCTAAGCTTGGGAGGGTAGTCAGAGTTCATATGTTGACAAGTATATACGCAAAAAATGAATTTGGAATGCTGTGTCTTTCGTTGTCATTAAGTAGTGCCAGGCGTAGAATTGTTGCATTTGCAATCAGACAGCATTTGCTAGTATAATTTTACTTAATTTTGGGAAGTAAAGCAGCACACACAAAGCTCTCAAAAGTAAGTGGAAGGAAATGGCTTAACTCTTTTTACAGGCTGCAAGGGGGAGAAGACTTTACTTTTGTGTTTTTATCTGAATTTCATTAATCCATGACAACAGATCTTGTCAATCTTTCTAATACTGTGTGATGTAATTTCTTAATGACACTTTAAGAAATTTGAGTTTTTCTTTTGCATCTATTTCATCTTGATAGTATCTTTAAAAAAATGAAAGCTATCACTTCATAGATTATATTTATTTATAAGCATATTTTTTGAAAGATTCATTAAATCCAGAAATAGCTTCTAGTGGAAAAAGCAGATGCAAAAGACAGAGCATTGCTTAGAAATACAGTGGGCAGGAAATAGTTTTCCTTTCCATCAGAAATCAACACAAAGTTCAAATCATTATGTTTTTGCAAACCTTAAAATTCAGGAGGAAAAAATAAATTTGTTTACAAGTGTTTCATTTGGATTTTGACCACATTTAGGGACCCATAATAGGCTCTAAATAAATTCTTTCATTAAAGGAATGGTGATGCAAGAAGTTTCCTTGATTCCAAAATATTTCACCAATTGAGTGGGATTCAAGAAGCTTCTTCTGAGCAATTTTCTATGGAAACTGATTTTGTTTTATGTTTATGGTGAAAATGCTTTATGACACTTAATTTTAAAACAGCATTGGTGTAAAATTTTCCCATGAATTTAGTACATGTGTTGTGGTTGTCTTCATATGACCTGTGACAGGATGCAGTTTGGTAGTAGTATGATCTGTGGTTAGTGAGAGCAGCTTTCAGACGTCTGACTATGCCATTCTGTTCTGTTTCATAAATTTAATGTGGACACAAAGGAAGCGAAGGACAGTGTGTATGATAGAGCAGATCGAAGGAGCAGAGGTGAGGTGGCATAAGTGTGTGGATGTTCCTTTTCCGTCCACTGCCTCTCAGTCAGTGGGTATACCAAAAAGCCGTGAAGGCATGAGAAAGGGAGGAGGAGGCAGAGGAATTTGTTTGGAAGTCTCCTGTGGGAAGGAGACTTGGCCCGGCATGGCCATTTTTCAGCAGCTGCAGGCCACACGCCACAGCGGGCAGGTGGCCCTGCACCACAGTGCCGGCCGGCGTGCGGGGCTGGTGGCGGCCTTCCCCACAGGCCTCGGCCCGCGTCTGGCGTGGTAATGGCTGCCCAGGATAGCCTGTGCCTCTGGGGGACACCACTTAGGCCTCCTCTGAGTCATTCAAGTGCTGCATCTATGGGCCCGTGGGCAGGGGACAGATCCTGCTTCCCAGAACTGCTGGGAGGTGTGTAGGACTGCACTTGAGGGCAGGGTGCAAGTGGCGTTTGAGTGTCCAGGGGACAATGCTCTAGAAGCTTACTACCTTTTTTCCCCCTTACTCCCTTTTGGATGTCTCCCTTTCTCCCACTTTTTGCTGCCCGCGTAACTTCCAATGATATCCTATCCCCACCCCTGATGGTCCAATCTGTGTGAGAATTGCAGGAGCCCTGTTCAATACAAGTTACTCAGTAAGCAAGTACTTTCTTGTCTCACAGCTGCAGAATATATGGGTCTCACCCATGTTTAAATGCCTTCCAGGTTCTTGTTCTTTCAAGTGTGAATGTATTTGGCTTGTGCCAAATGAAGAGAAAACTCCTTTTGGAATTGTTCGTTCATCTTGAGGTAGCTCATGCATACCTGGGGGAAGCGGAGAAGGGAGGAGAATTAAGTAACTGAAAGAAAAATTGTGCAGGAGGAGGAAGTTTTATCCAGAGTTCAGTCTTTAATACAGTTAGCAGTCCCTCTATCATATGTGCTCTATGTTTTAACAGTAATTATGTGCTGTAGCTTCTTTTCTCACACTGTAATGTATTCAAAGTCCCAGAGACTTAAGGTGTAGCTTGTAGATGGAGAAAAATGGGAGTAGGAAAGAAGACATTGGAATGGTGAGCAGCAAGGTGATTTTTCAGACAGCTGGGAGGGTGGGGAAGCTGCATCAAGAAACTTAAGGTTCCTGATTTGGCATGACTTCAGTTCTCCTTTGTGGAATTATGCTTTCTGTGTAAAAGAGACTTGAGAGATGATTGTTTTGGCTGTAAAACAGCCTCAATTCACCTTATTCCTTTCCCCCACTATTATACAGTTTGTTAATAAAAACTTGTCCTGTTTTATTATTTATATATTATTTTGCTTTTTTTAACATATTTGATACAATTGTACTCCAGCCATGGGCACCGAAATGACAGGTAAATGTTACCTCCTCAGAAATCCAAACACAACTCTCATTGTTTGGTTTTGTTTTTGGTTTGTCATTTTAAATGTTCAAGTTCCATGGTTTTTGGAACCTGAAGCGGTGAAGAACAGGAATTGGTTTTGGTTATGATTGGCTTTTTTTTTATTTATTCTGAGTGAGCATGAATTTTGCTGCAAAATCGTTTTTCCTGCCTAACGTGTAACAAGTTTGGTTTTACATAATCATTCTTTGCAATTGTTTGACATTAGCCTGCTGGTTTGTTGGTATCCTGTACTGATGTCACTTAAGAAGGCACTACCCTTGTATTTCAAGCAGACTGTGGTGGTTATTCTGTGGTTCAGAGCATTGTTGTTTGCATTTGTTCCCAAATTCATTTGCTTCTCATTAATTTTCATTTAACGGACCTGAGAGTTGTGGAGACTCCCTGTGGTCCATTTCTATGTGTATTAGTGTGACATGAATTCTGTGGAGCTGTTCATCCACTTTCTGGTTGTTTAACGTGAAAGATTTTTAACTAGAAAACCACACTAAAAGAAAATTTGCACGCCTAAACCATCCTTGCTGAATGCTTGTTTGTTGTGGCCCCCTGTGAAAGTTTACTCTTTATTAAGAAGCCTGTTTGTATTGTGCTTTTGTGAACAGATGTTTCTGTATTAAAATACTACATTGTTCATTTGACTAACCTCATTTCACAACAGGACTGATGGTCGCCGCTGGTCGCTGGCTTCTCTCCCTTCTTCTGGCTATGGTACAAATACCCCTAGTTCAACTGTTTCTGTAAGTACCCAACTCTGCTGTGCTGATACAGATTTCTGTTACATGCCATATATTTTCAAATGTAGCTTGCTTCTCTTAGGAGAAGGCAATGTAGGTTTTGTTACTGTTGATAAACTTTGAATTAAGATGGGATGTGAAACTGCCTTACTTCACTGAAACAGAGAAAGACTTTTTTCTTTGGCAGTAGTGAGACATTAGTGCGTGATAATGGGTTGAATGTTTAACATTTTAGATGGCTATAATTAAAATAGAATAATCCTTTGGGAGACATCATAGGATGGATACAAGTCTAATTTGTTAAATTTTGCCTATTATATCAGTCCTTTTGATGTGATCTTGTGTCAGCCTGCCTGCTGTGCATGTACCATCTGACTCGCGATATGCGTCACGGCAGTGCATGAGATCCTCCTTCACTACTTAGAAGCTAGGCTGCCTCTCATGAGAAGAGTATGAATCTGTAGTTCTGCACATGTTGCACGGCTCTATACCAGAGACGAAGCACTGGGTCATACAACCAGTTACTGGTTGTAGCTGGTCCAGTTACAACCTGGATCTAAGTTGTCTGTTCTGGTAGTCACACCTGAAGGACTGAGGAGATAGAGCTGTGGAGGATGCCTGCTTTGGAAATAGCAAATATTTGTCATTTTGGCAGTTTTCTGTAGAAAAGGTCTCAGTCCTTGTAGGTCCAACTGTGACTCTTCCAAAATTGTTTAGTGTCTTCAGCCACATTTTTTACCTTTAGGGATGTATCATTAACAGTGCTGTAACATTAAAAGTACTGTTTTATCAATTATATATAATTGGACACCTGATACCATATTTTTAAAAAGATGTTTCTTTTACATTTTAAGTGGGCTTCCTCTCTCCCTGGGTGTGTTCTGTTTCTCTTGTGAAATAGTTGAGTTCCACGTCCTGTAGACTGGTGAAACTTGACCATTTTATGCTATGATCAAGTCTTATTCTTGTTCACAAAGGCTTTTACAAATTCAAATCCATTCTTGCTGACTTCAAACCAGGCTGAGGGATTTCATGTGTCATAAGAGCTGTTCCTGAGCAGCGCTGTTTTGATCTCTGCTTTTTTTTTCTGTATAGATCTTACTTTTGCCATGCAAATTGCTTGGTTTCACATTAATTCCCTAACCGCTTTCCAGAGTGCATGTTTCTACACCTCATGCTGGAACTAGATCAAGTATGCTGTGCTCTTCACTTAGAATATATTGATATAAAGGAGGTTATGTCAGATAAGTAATTGCCATAGCAAACTCGTCATTGTTATGAGAAGCAAGCTTGTGCTATAAAGGAAATTAGAAGCTGTGTCAGAAATGTATCAAAACACAGCTTTAATTTTCAGTCCACAGTCATGTTTTTTTCTTTGACATCTTCTATTTTGAAATGGTAATTCTAGTGGATATACTTCTTTCCCACTTAAATTTGCTAACTACCATGTGCACCCTGGAACATGGAGCAGTATTACATAATTTTTGCATTTCTTAAAAAATACTGTCATTTATGGGCTTATATGGCTTAACTTACAACTGTAATAGACTGTGGTTGAGTTGTCCCTTGATATTTCCTGGCTAGGCCACATTGTGTAAGTATTAAAATACTTGTCTTCCCTAGGATTGAACAAACAGTTTCTGACCTGTGGAAAGAGATCTGTTTTTCCAATAAATAAGTTTGAATTTTGTTGAAGAAACCAGCTGTAGGGAATTCATGCCATATATTTGCTATGGTTAGCTCATTATTAGTGTTTTGTTTTTTTTTTTTTCTGCCAAGAATCATCTGCTGATGAGCTCTGCAGAACCAGTGGGACAACCTCAGAATTTTAAATCTAACCACTATTTCTTTAATTCTTAGTAGAGGTGCCACTCTTTTTTTACCCACTGAACAACATGCATGAATAAGAAAGTGAAAACTGGAAGTATGCCCATCTAATTGATTTCATGTACTTTTTCAGCATGTGAAACAGCCAGCACTGTGCAGCCTCCTCTTCCACATTCTTACAAATCCTTAGAGGCAGTGAGAGAGCACTTCACACACAAAAGCCTAAGTATACATACAGAATGCTTCTTTTTCTGTGCTGCATAAATAAGATTCACATTAATCCAGAGACGTAGTGACTGGAGACCAGGAACAGGTTTTATACATCACAGTAGTGCACAGCCTTTATCTTTAAAGTCATCTGAAAGTCAAAGCAGGGGCAGAAGTGTCTGTGGTAACCACAGTTACACTCAGGTGACTGTAGCTCACCATTGCTTGTTAGCCTGTTGTGGTTTGTTGTTTTTTTTTCTTTAACATTGAAAGTGAAGAGATTGATGGAATTACCATTTTAATGGAGGCTTATGGGTTTAGAAGTGGTGCAAATACCACATGTACCAGTCTGTACAACAAAGTCGAGATTACATGAAAATATCTCATAAAAAGATTATTCAGTTGAAAAGAAAGTCTTTGATATGTTGTGTTCTAGCAAGGCTGGATCATATCTAGCCAGTTACAAGATGCAGTTGAGATGATTGTGTGTCTTCAGGGAGAGCAAGCCTCTTATGATGAAATGAGAGAATACTCACATATTTTTTACCAGTTGATGATATTCTTGGATGGGAAAAACAATAAGGAGATGAAAAAAGAGACTTCAAGGTTTTCATTAGCCGGTGTTGCCTGTAAATTTGCCTATCTGATTTGGAAGAACAGTTGCCATGATGCACTGTGGTTGTGGCTGTTAAAAGTATGTTAAATCTTAGGTGATTTTTGGAGCAGCTATTCTAGAATACTAGGAGAGCTATTTTTTTAGGAATTTTGCTATGAGAATTTGGATATGTACAGAGATCGGAATTCAGACCTCAAAAAAATTACCTTCTGTGCCTTTGATAGTCTTGGTACAAGAGAGTTGTTACTGAAATGAAGGTTCTTACTTCAGTCCTGGAGGATCTAGACTCTGGGACACCTTAAATGAAGAAAAGTGTGATAGGGATTACTATCCTCCTGATCTTGCCAGAATTCCCTGAACCCAAAGTGGTAGTATTTTATTTTATAGAAACAGCTGCCTGTGGTAGTCTGTGTTGGGAAATCTCCCCGTATTAGAGTATCTTTTTGCTTGCAGAGAGGGGCTGGAGGAAATACACTGTGAGGTTAACTGCAGCTGGATGCCATAGTGTGAAAAAAGAAAGAACTTGGCTGTGCTTTGTACAGAATGATACATGGTAGTGTGCTGTAAGGTTGAATTTCATAAGTGAATTACTGTGGCTCAACGAGTTCCTACCTATCAGGTGAACCATGGTAAATTCTTGGTGTGTGTGCTTCCTAGCCTGCAGCAAAGCAAGGTAATGCAGTTTTGCTGACCTTAACTTGTTCTAATGCAATGCAGCCTTCCCATGTAGACCAGTCTTGTGCAAGGTAACCTCTCCTAGTAGTACTTTTTTTCCTTTTTATTTTCTTTTAAGAGATGACTTCATGAGATCTAATGTGATAAGTAATTCATTTCTTGACTTCCTAGAAATTCGGGTACATTCAGCCTTTAAGTTTGCCAGGAAAAAAGTTGCCAGGAAATTGGGAATACTGTCTATTTTCTGTGCTTACCAGCTTGTATATTACCTGCTGGCCTTAGCTATGTAGGGCAATGTTTGTACAGGTCAGAAGTTTATTGATTTCCCTCACTAGGTATGATAGAGCAAGGAAGCTCTTACTGTGTTGGCCTCCAATAAAAAAGCAGTCAGGCAGGAGTCTTGGAGTCCTATATGAGAAGACAGGTAAGAACAATAACGTGCACATGAAGACTGACATATAGAAGAAACCCGTTAACATGAAACAGCCAGCTGGAGACTGCAGAGCTCCAGAAAGTTGTTCAAGTTTTTGACTTTTTTCCCTCTGCAGACAAAACAAAGGGAATGTCTGCATGGTAACAGGCAGTTTCATGTGGTCATACAAGGATTATTTGTAAACGAGCTATCTTCAAAACCAGTTTTGTTACCAGAAACAGTGGAGCATTTCTCTGTCTACACTTGTCGGTCCAGATTAGCAAGGCTGGTTGTTAATGCATTGAACTTGAGGCCTTGAGCAGCCTAGTCTAGTTAAGAGGCTTCCTTGCCAATGGCAGGGAGGTTGGATTAGATGATCTCTAGGGTCCATTCCAACCTAAGCCATTCTATGATTCTGTGAACTATGTATATGTTCTTTATAAGGACATAAAATCCAGGCTCAGTGAAGTAGTTTCAAAGTTCCACCTCCAAACATGTGGTTCAGGTTCTATGCAGCTGTGCAGCATAGAAGACAGTAAAATATGATTGTATTGACACCAGCAGCTGCTTTTTGCAGTGTGGCTTTATATGTGGAGTTTTGCAAGGCTAGTTATTGTGGTAGTACTTCCAATTTCATATCTGTATGTATCTTTCAATTTTATACCAAGTCTATAAAGTCTGAGTGTAATCCCTTTCACTCTTGTCATCTATAGAATCTCTCTTAACAAACTCATTAAATTCTTTCATTTAATTTGGAATGTATGGGGTTTTGTCAGAAAATAGCATATACACATTTTCAGCAAGAATTTAGTTTAATTTTCATTTAAAAAGCATCCGTAATGTCTCAAATATGGATAATGAAATTCCTTCAGTTTGTGTTGTGGCAAAAGGTTGTACTCTGTGGTTATCATACTTATGCTGTCCTACTCAATTTTCAGCAGACCCTGTTTTAACTATTCTTACATACTGATGCGTGTTACTGATATTAGATGTCATCTTTGCCATAGAGGAAATTTTAACATTTGAAATGCAGTGGCTTTTTCTTCTGGGACTGAAGTACTTTTTTAAACTTATTCTATATTTAGTTTATTAAATCAAGACTTAATATTTATTTTCTTCTTTAAATTGGTAATCAGGCATAGGAAGAAGTAGCCATAATTTCTAAACTAAATGGGTTTATTTATGAGCACTGAATATGGTCTCAAAAAATGTTGTTTTTTGCTCTGACAGAAGCTTGTGTTCTGTTCTGCTCTTGCAGTCATCCTCCTCATCCCAAGAGAAGCTACACCAGTTACCATACCAACCGACACCTGATGAACTACATTTTTTGTCTAAACATTTCTGTACCACTGAGAGCATTGCCAGTGATAAGAGGTGCAGGACCACAGCAATGCGCCCTCGGTCCCGAAGTCTCAGGTGAGATTTTCTTTCTTGAAATAGGAGTAGGGTCTAAATTAACATATTCTGGAGCATCATAGTTTTGTACCTTGAGGGTATGCACTGTTTTTGACATTGCTGAAGTATATCACAAGATGTATGCACATCTGAGGCTGAATTACAAATAGTCCTTTTAAATTCTTGGTACTGGTTTTGATCATGGCTTCCTTCAGTGGCTGACGTGAGCTAGGTCTTAATGAAGGCAACTAACCCACATGAGCTTCCTTGGTGAGCTTGTTACTGATCTAACTGTAGCACAGGTCCTCTTTCAGAGTTCAAACTGTTGACAGAATAAAGTCTTTATTTGCAACATTAATTTTAAAAGTATTTCTATCCTAGGACTATTAGGAAAAAAATACAACAAGAAATGGGCTGATGGGGCACTGTTTTCTTCAGTCAAGATGAACTTTACCTTCTTGTTTCCTAAAGACTGGGCCTCTACATTTCATTGGCAGTGGCTGTTCATATAAGATATGTTTTATCTAAAACAATTTCCAAGATGTCAGAATAGTTTCATTTTTGAGAATTCAGATGAATTTTATGCATAAATTTTCAAGACCTAGGAGGAGAGTAAAATATTTTTTCTAATTGTCAAATTGATCTTTTAAAATGTTTAAAAATAGTTTCACAGGTATACAAGTCTTAACGATTGAGTTTTTTAGTGCAATGTATTTTACGTCTGCTTTTTGATACTTCTAAACTGCTGTGACAAATGTAGTCGCTACCTACGTGAAACTGCACAATGATTACTAAGAAGAAAATCCCATGTCTTCATTAGAAGTTTACAGATTGAAACTATTGTATTTATTGCCACATCTTTAATTTTTTAAAATTTCTATCATACTTTGGACATTAAAAAAAAAAAGTGCCTTCCATTTGAACTCCTAGAATGCGTATAAATGCTCCAGGGAAAAACATAAGAGGCAAGCATCTTCAGAAAGGGGATTGTGCTGCCAGAGTGTTGCGAAATTATGTACCTCCCTCGTCCTCAGTTGGTTGCCTGTGGATGTCCAGAACGGAATGTCCGTATCAATTAAAGGACTCACCATTGTGATATGGGACAAATTTCAGTGTTTGGTTTGTGCCTTTAGAAAGCTAAAAACCAGTTCTGTTCATGTAAGAAACCCGGATGCACCTGATGTGATAAAGTCGCCTTGATGATAACATCCTTTTTGTGGATTTTTTTTCCTGCTCCACATCTTTTAGACCAGACTGAATGAGCCAGTGTCACCAACCCAGGGAAATGAGATGGAGATTCTTCAAAGGAATTTATAATGGACTATGAGGCTTATGATATCAAAAAGCAGTTTTGTATGTTAGCTGAGACCATGAGTACATTTTATGATTATTTTATTTTTTTTTTTTCCCACTGCAAGTCTTGTGCTTTTCTTACAGGCACAGTAAGTCCTGGCAGTAGTGTAACTCATGCATGTGTATGGCATTATGTGTAGGAGGTTGCTGCCTTTATTTACTGATCAGATTGAAAATAGATTGTTAACTTTCTTTTCTTTTTTTTTATTGTTGTTTGCTCTGTTGGGGTTTAAAAAAAATAAAAAATACTCAGTCTACTCAACTTTTCCTTATGCAGCCAACAGAGTTCTTGGTCAAGTCTTGCTATTTTGTTTGTAAGTAACCTTCAAAGGGGCAGGTGTAGCCATAAGTAACAGTTAAGCATATCTCTGTAGCCCTTCTGAGAAAAAGGTGATGTTCAGAAGTGTTGCTAAACTGTCTATATCCTGAAATGTAGTTAGAAACTAAGAGAACAATAATTCTCAGTTAGATTTCAAGCACATGAAATAGTCTTTAGGGCCTCGTCAGAAATAGCAGAAAGGAATCAACTGTACCACTGATTAGAGAATGCACCTTTCCACTGAAGCCTATGTTGACTTTTTACTACAGATAAACTGTACTAAAATATAACTAATTGTATTTCATGCTGAGACAAGTTTAAAGAGATAATTTGCTTTGCTTGCAGCCCTGGACGTTCTACTGCCTGCTGCGACAATGAAATAATTATGATGAACCATGTCTACAAAGAAAGGTTCCCAAAGGTAATGAGTTATA
The DNA here is from genome assembly GCF_000691845.1 of Merops nubicus. Classification (NCBI taxonomy): domain Eukaryota; kingdom Metazoa; phylum Chordata; class Aves; order Coraciiformes; family Meropidae; genus Merops; species Merops nubicus. The sequence goes on along the minus strand of NW_008621188.1, from coordinate 25,621 downwards.
TTTAAGATACCCAATATCTAAATTGATAAGCTACATAGGTTTGAAGTAAGTGGTGTTTTTGTTATGGGAACTAATGATCCAATCCTGTAATGACTTTCATAAAGCATCACCAAGCTCTTATTGCAAAGATAAAATCACATTAAAGAAAATTCCTG